>NW_019942659.1:109964-307717 GCF_002910315.2 Salvelinus sp. IW2-2015 | reverse complement strand
GTGCGTGCCTGTGTGTGTATTAACATTGCTCTCTGTCTCCACAGTTACCTGGCCCTGGTGACTGCTTTGGCCTGTGGTGCTGACTGGGTGTTCATCCCAGAAATGCCCCCAGAGGAAAACTGGGAGGAACATTTGTGCAAAAGATTGATTGCGGTACCACACCTCCTGTCCTTCTCCCGCTATCCCTCTATTCTTCTATCCCTCAATCCTTTCTCCACCTCTTCTGATTGAGCCTCTCTTTATCTATTTGACCCTCTCTCTTCCTTATATACTAACACACAAAACAACGCTCTCTCCGTCTCTCTCTCAGCAAAGGGGGCGTGGTTCTCGTCTGAACGTCATCAT
Organism: Salvelinus sp. IW2-2015; assembly: GCF_002910315.2. Lineage (NCBI taxonomy): Eukaryota > Metazoa > Chordata > Actinopteri > Salmoniformes > Salmonidae > Salvelinus > Salvelinus sp. IW2-2015. The sequence goes on along the minus strand of NW_019942659.1, from coordinate 307,372 downwards.
TCTGGCAGAGGGAGCCCAGGACCGTAACCAGAAACCCATCACCTGTGACCAAGTCAAAAATGTGAGATATGACATCCCCCAGTCAGTAGAAGCTGGCCCTAACCTCTGAAACAGGCTGAGATGGCGGTGATGAAGAGGGCACGCTAGTTCCTGCTCTACTCTTCTTTTTTATGGCCCAATTTAAAAATTATTACTTTGCTTGCTATACTTATGCAAAAACATTAATTCTATTCTACTGAGCCATTTACTTTATGTTTGTATTATTTTATTATTTATTATTGTTGTTGCATTGTCCAGAAGGAACCTGCAAGTAAGCATTTTGTTGGATACCATGTGCATCCCGTATATACATTATGACTAATAAAACTTGAAACGTGGCCCAAATGGCATTTTATTCCCAATATAGAGAATAGGGTGCCATTTGGGACGCAGACACAGATTCCCTAATGGTTAAGGTTATAACGGGCTAGCGTAATGTGATCTGACAGAGGACTGATGCTGTAATCTCTCTGTGTCACTCTATACAGCTGGTATCCAAGAAACTTGGCTTCGACACCCGTTCCACTATCCTGGGACACGTACAGAGAGGTGGCACCCCCTCTGCTTTTGACAGAATCCTGGTAATCCATCTGTCTGTCACCACTTTGTGTCTGTCAATCAGTCTGTCTGTGCCTGTATTATTTTCACTCTGTTGTCTAATCTTTCTTGACCTTCAGGGTCATTATATAGTGCCTGTAATGTTCCTGTAATGATAATCAATCATTTATTAATTAATTAATTAATTAATTCTCTCTCTCTCTCTCACTCTCTCTCTCTCTCTCTCTCTCTCTGTCCCCCAGGGTAGCAGGATGGGTGTGGAGGCTGTGATGGCTCTGTTGGAGGCCACCCCAGAAACCCCAGCCTGTGTTGTCAGTCTTTCTGGGAACATGGCCGTCAGGCTGCCTCTCATGGAGTGTGTCCAAGTGGTGAGCTATACACCTATGCCACATCAAACTGTTATATTTCCTCTCTTATTGTTGATAAATCACCTTTATTATCTACAGAGAGTTCTATTTCCTTTAACTCTAACATTTTCATTCTCTCCTCACTCCATTACCCCCTCCCTCCCTCTCTCTCTTTCTCTCAGACTAAAGATGTGACCGTAGCCATGACTGAGGGGAGATTTGAAGATGCTGTAAAGCTCAGGGGAAAGTGAGCCTTTTACTTGGCTTCTTTTATTCCTTCTTTATTTGCGCTTTGAGAAAAAAAACGTTGGTCATTTTCTTTTCACTGTCTGTTTGTAGGAGCTTTCAGAATAACTGGGACACATACAAAATGCTGGCTCACGTAACCCCACCAGAAATGAAGGTGAGTAACAGCAGCATTTTCTTTTTCTTGCTGTCTTGGTCACGTGTTTGGGCAACTGGTTGCACATTTGAAGGCGTTATAGGACTTTTTTCCAACAGTGTAGTTCTTATAATCATGTTGCGCCCAAAATACATCCTCTCTCTCTCCTGTTCTCCCACTCTCAGAGCAACATCAACATTGCCATTATAAATGTTGGCGCCCCCTGTGCTGGGATGAATGCAGCAGTGCGTGCAGCTGTCAGGGTCGGTATCATCCAGGGACACCAGATGCTAGCTGTACATGACGGCTTTGACGGCCTGGCTAACGGACAGGTGGGTCATTCCACCTGAGGATTTCCTGTAGTGGACAACTTGTTAGGAGATATCTCCTATCTCTTGAAGGGTGCACTCCGTCACTACTTCCCACAAATTGTAGGGCCCGATTCCAATTTAGGAAATTATGTTTTTCTTACACACACCTTTCCTATTGTTGATAATTCGTTTTACTTGAGACAGGAGACCAAGTGGAGACATAGGACGAGGTGGATAATTTTATAATAAGGCAGGTTTATTCAAGTGTAAAGATATTAGGCAAAGCCGTGCACGGCCCCTTTCTGTCAGATTCTTATGAAATCGTCGGAGAAGAGAGCCCCTCTAAGCAGTACATACAGATTATATAGACAACAAGCAAAGTAGGTTGATCTTGTCGTCTGGCCTTCCGATTGGTCGATCTGGGTCGTAGGTAGTCCTGTTCGGCCTGATGTCGACATTCCATTGGCTTTTCACACAGTTCTTTGTCCTATTCACATCCAAAGGCATCCTGCATGTGCGTTTGTTTTCACAGGCCCTATTCATGGGGGAGGGGATGTGTGTGTGGGTCTGACAAAGTAGAGGGGATGGGTGCATGTTGTGCCAAGAATAGCTTATGTTGAGAAGTGGTTAAAACAAGTTACCAGTATCTTATACAATTTCTTACACTATGCACTTCTCAGTGAATGAGTGTAATGGGCTTTGCAGGCGTGGTTCCCTTGCAAACGCTGAATACATTTAATTCAAGTGCTGAAATCCCTTCCACTTGCTGGCAAACAGATTTTCTTGTTGAGTTTCCATTCAATAACATTTTCAGTACATTTATCTTAAGCCATCCCTTTAAATACGGTGTACCTTTTAGTTATATTTTTGTCAACAGACTCACTAGAATATATCGAGAGAACGGGTTCAGAATATTACGGCTCAATGAAAGAAAGCCATCTAAATATATGCAGATTCATCTCCGTTTCAGCAATAATTGGTAGGGAAACATTTTCGTAGATTATTTAGGGTTAGGAAAGTATTTATGAATCATAAACGCACGAAAGAATAGTGTACAATATTAGGCTATACTCTCGTTTGTTGCCTGCGCTAACTAAGGAACTGTGCTGTGTCATGACACGGCCAAGTTTTGCGCCATGTGTCAGGTTCAAACTGTTACGGCTTGGTCTGCGCTCCGAACGATTTAATTAGCCTACATGTCATGTTTATATTATCAACCGTTACTAATGATCCTCAGCAACAACCACACGGCCGTGGCGGCATTTACAGAGGAAGCAAATGAAGGTAAACGAAACAATGGAATTAAATGGAATGATAATGTAGTCTATACCAACTGAAGAGAACTAACAGTAAATTAGCAGTGTAATATGTGTTGTTATTAGGCCTACTGACAGTCAACACTGATACTGGCTAATATTCAACATGATAGAAATAGGAAGCAGAGAAAGTCAGGGGAGCCTATAATTAAGACAATCCAGAGTACACATTCCTCCAACTTAAAAGGCCATACAATTCAAATGATGCGTAATGGCACAGCATTTCAACTTCACTGGGGGAAGGTTGATATGTTGATATGCTTTAGTTTGCTGCCATATGACTGGTTTCATATTTGTCTCCAGCCATTAGAAGGTAAAATATATCTATAACAAGTGTCATTTATATTTACAATTCCCTTATCCAAACAGATTACTCATTTACCCATCTCTTTTCAATAGCTCTTATCAAGTTGTAAATTACAGAGCATGAAGAATGGTGTTATTTATATTGTAAAAAAATTAAGTAGATGCTTTTTCCACTTGGAACCGGTAGGTTCACTAGACCTTATTCATGGTTTCCTGGCACATAAAGGGGGTGGAATTATTATGGAATTAAGTCAAGGTCAGAATACGGTGTATCTGTACACACACCTCCAACACATCTTCATTTTTTTGATGCCAACCAAAATGAATAGCAGGTGAATAGCACGCTATTCTCGTGCTTAAGTTCAAGGTCAGAAAAGGCATAGAGAGAAAAGTGCATAAAAAGGGAATTCCATTCCATTTACACACGCTTAACTCGGGTCAGAATCGGGGACTTAAAGCATTGGATTGGTGGAGGCCTGGGCTAGTGGAGGTTTCCACCATTTCTTATACTAATCATTTCCTTTAAATTCAGCGAAGGGAAGTGAACAAGTGACATCATCAGGAACATCAGTTCATTGCCAAGTTGTTGCACAGCTCAACACAAATGACACACACGCATGTGCACACGCACGCACGCACAAACATACCATACTCATCTCTCTTTCCTCTTCTCCAGATTGAGCCTATCATCTGGGCTCAAGTGGGTGGATGGACTGGGAAGGGAGGGTCCAATCTCGGTACCAAGAGGTGAGACATCTCCACAGAGCCCACACAGTGCCTCGAGGTCTTCCTGACCATGTGACCTGTCCAGGAAAAGCTAAAAGTCACGTGTTTAGGATGAACCCAGGGCCCTAATTATAGGAATAGAAGCTTCTGTTGACAGATTAACCAGATGGTCACATTTAACTCTCTGTTTCTCCTCTCTGGTGTGAAGACACCTGCCAGGTAAAAACATTGAGCAAATCAGCCTGAACATTACCAAGTTCAACATCCATTCTCTGATCATCATCGGAGGCTTTGAGGTGAGGATCGAGGGGTAGGATTGGAGAGAGTGTTATGATGGTTCACTGGCCCACCGTCATGACACTTCATAGAATCGGTCCTTAAAGTATAAGTGTACAAATATTATTGATTGAAGATATTCATTAAGTATAAGCACTATAGTTGACGAACTATTAGTATCATGAATATTGTCATGTCTGTTGATGCCTAATCCAGATGTTGATGCCGTTGTCTCCTTGTCAGGCGTATCTGGGTGGTCTGGAGCTGGTGACAGCCAGGGAGATGTACGAGGAGTTGTGTATCCCCATGGTGGTCATTCCCGCCACCGTCTCCAACAATGTTCCCGGATCGGACTTCAGCATCGGAGCTGATACCGCCCTTAACACCATCACCATGGTCAGACATATCCTGATGCTTCGTCACTTTACCCTGCCTTTATGTACATATCTACCTCAAATACTTCATACCTCTGCACATTGATCTGGTACTTATACTCCCTGTATATAGATTCATTCTTGTGTATTTTACATACTCTGCACCGTTGGGAAGGACTCCTAACAAGCATTTCACGGTAAAGTCTACACCCATTTAATTCAGCGCATCTGACAAATAACATTTGATTTGACACACACACACGCTGTACCCCAGATAAACACACACACACACCACACCCACACACACACACACACACACACACACACACAACACACCAACACAACACACCACACACACACAGCCACACACAACACACACCACCACACACACACACACACACACACACTGTACCCCAAATACACACATGCAGGCAAACACACACTCACACACACACTGTACCCCATACACACAAAGGTTTAAATACACATATGACAATACCCAGACACACATCCCTCCTCATACTTGCCCCTCTCTCTCTCTCTTTCTCTTCTTTCCTCTGTCAGACTTGCGACAGGATAAAGCAGTCTGCTGCTGGCACTAAGAGGAGAGTGTTCATCATTGAGACCATGGGGGGATACTGCGGCTACTTAGCAACCATGGCTGGCTTGTCATCTGGGGCTGATGATGCCTACATCTATGAAGAGCCTTTCCATATCCGTGACCTAGAGGTCAGAGGCCATACGCAGAATAACAAAGATGGATGGATAGATTATGTGGTATATTTCAGACATATCCCAAAAAATGGGGACCTTGGGCTGTTGAATCATGGTTTTACTGTTGTATTGTTTTATTGCAGCTGAACGTGGAGCATCTGATAGAAAAGATGAAGACCTCAGTGAAGAGAGGCCTCATTCTCAGGTGGGTGTGCTCTCCTCAAAATCACATCCTTGCCTGATATCCCTCAGACATTATCATTCTCTTGTTTCTCTTGTTACTACAACTAACAAATTATGTATTGTCTTATAATAATACTGCCCTCCTCCTGCCCACAGGAACTCTAATGCCAATGAGAACTACACCACACAGTTCCTCTACAACCTGTACTCAGAGGAGGGAAAGGGCACGTTCGACTGCAGGATGAATGTCCTAGGACACATGCAGCAGGTCTGATGGACGCTTCTTCTAGCTGTTTCATGGACTCAACTCTAAACCTGTAGCTAATATTTCTGAAGTAATATAAGGATTCCAGGGTTTTTCTGGATCAAAAAGGGGCTTAGGTGGTGGGTGTGGCGGGGTGTGTGGCAGGGGGCGTGGCAGGGAATGTGGCAGGGGGTGTGGCAGGGGGCGTGGCAGGGGGTGAGGCGGGGGGTGTGGCAGGGGGTGTGGCAGGGAGTGTGGCAGGGGGTGTTGCAGTGGGTACTGTTGGCCCTTGGTTGCATTTTAAAGATCAAAATATATACTGTTAAATGTATTGTTGTTGTTTTTTTATTATTTTCCCTGACTGTCAAATTTTTATTTTGGTGATTGTTAGTTCTCAAAGATAAATATATATATATACAGTATATATTAGGTCCATTATCTTTTCCACATACTTTATATCTGGTTTTAGTTGTTTTAGTTAATACCGAAAGCGTTTTTTCCCATCCCTAAAAGGTTTTGTACACTGAGTTCCTAATATTGAGTTGCACCACCTTTTGCCCTCAGAACAGCTTCCTTTCGTCTGGCATGGACTACACAAGGTGTCGAAAGCGTTCCACAGGGATGCTGGCCCATGTTGATTCCATTGCTTCCCACAGTTATGTCAAGTTGGCTGGATGTCCTTTGTTTGGTGGACCATTCTTGATACACACGAAAACTGTTGAGTGTGAAATCCCAGGCAACGTTGTAGTTCTTGACACACTCAACCTGTTTTTTCCTGGCACCTACTACCATACCCTGTTCAAAGGCACTTAAATCTCTTGTCTTGCCCATCCACTCTTTGGTGCTCTTTGGTGCATTCAACTGTGTCAAGGCTTAAAAATTCTTCTTTAACCTTTCTCCTCCCCTTCATCTACACTGATTGAAATTACATCAATAAGGGATCATAGCTTTCACCTGGATTCACCTGGTCAGTCTATGTCATGGAAAGAGCAGGTGTTCTTATGTTTTGTACACTCAGTGTACAGTGGGGAGAACAAGTATTTGATACACTGACGATTTTGCAGGTTTTCCTACTTACAAAAGCATGTTAAGCGTCTGTTCCATTATTTATCATTAGACGTACACTTCAACCTGTGGTAAGCGAGACTAGCAATCCTGAAAAACAAAAATCGATCTACCACCAATGAAATAAAATTCCCACATATGTATGCACTTTTTCTAGCAGCGACTTAATAATCTCGCCCATTTTATTGCATGACATAAACGTATCCTTAATTAACCACTCAGGAAAAACAAGAACCATTCAATTGTGTACAGAACACCTTCAGTTTCGACGCCAATTACAGAGATCATACGTTATCCTGTAAGCGTCCGCCTGACCAGGTTTGCACACACCTGCGCGTCAGGAATTCTTGGCCCCACCTCCTCCACTACACACACTTCCCAGACCTTCAGTGTTCGGCTGTCGAACTGGGGTCAATACACCGACCTCTTCATGCCTCCCTCCAATAGATGTTCTATTGCTTCACGTCTGGACTGCACGGCTAGGCCACCTCCAGGACTAATCGCTTCCGTACGTCAGAGCCCACTCCTTAGTGCACCTGGCAGTGCGTTCGTCGTTTTCAGCTTGTAGACCCAGCCACGACCATCTTCATCGTCTTCTTAACCTGACTACCTGACAGTCGAGGATATATCTGTAAAGACTCTCCGCGACTATCAAGCCCCATCATCCTCTCCCAATTACAGGTTGGGACCAGTTCGTCCAACTGATCCCCCTCTCTCGCAGACAAATAGCTTACTCCAACAAACGAATCAGTTTCACCTCCATGCTATTCACGGCGGATGGTTGTTCATTGGTTGCTACTCATCCTTCTTCTTCTTCCAACACACGCGAGTGAGATTTAGACCAAAAGCTCAATTTGTTCTGCATTCAGACCACATACTTCTCCTTCTTCTTTCCTGTTTCTGGGATCATCCAGATGGTCATTGGCAAACTTCAGACGGCCTGGACATGCGCTGCCCTTGAGCAGGGGACCTTGCGTGCGCTGCGAGGATTTAATCCATGACGGCGTGTTGTACTAATGGTTTTCTTGCAGACTGTAGTCCATCTCTTCAGGTCAATACCGTCCTCCGTGTAGTTCTGGGTATCTCCTCACATTCCGATAACTCACTCATTATTCGCCCCCACCGAGAGCGCAGATCTTGCACTGAAGCCCGCTAGACCGAGCGCAAGGTGTTGACCTCATGCTCCCTGTAACCTTCTTCCCATTCTCTAACTACATTGCCAAACAAGTCATGTTTTGCCTTTCTCACACACGCCAGTCTTGGGCACTATTGTCTTGATTACCATCCCACCTTGTTACACGTCTACCAATTTATCCGCTAACTGATCCTTATCACAGCTCTCTGGTCTTGGCGCATATGTATGAACTATGCGGACTCGTTATGATGGCGAGTTGTGCTGGAACAGTTTCACGGAGGCTGGTCTTCGTATACGCACGGATAACCGTAGCTCTCAAACATGTGCCCACGATTTATATACAGCGTAACCAATGACTGGATACCCAGCGAGGCGGCTTCATTAACACATAAACAAATAATGTCGTAACAACAGTCTGTGAGAGCGAGAATTCCTACGTGGTAGGTGATCAAAAGTAGCTGTATTGATGCAACTAACAATGCCAATCATCTACATACCCTATCCAAATCAAATCATAACAATGTGAAATTTCTGGATTTGTGTTTTAATTCCGTCTCTCATCAGTTGACAGTTAGCCATATCGCAACAAAATGACAGAACTCTACATGCTTCGGTACAAGTACGGAAAACCTGCAAAATCGCGCAGTGTATCAAATACTTGTTCTCCCCCACTTTATATATACACTGCTCAAAAAATAAAGGAACACTTAAACAACACAATGTAACTCCACAATCCCACTTCTGTAAATCAAAACTGTCCGACTAGAAGCAACACCTGAATGAGCATCAATAAATTCTACAATGTCTGTTGTGCAAATGAATAGACAACAGGTGGAAATTATAGGCAATTAGCAAGACACCCCATATAAAGGAGTGGTACTGCACTGTGGTGACCACAGACCACTTCTCAGTTCCTCATGCTTCCTGGCTGATGTTTTGGTCACTTTTGAATGCTTCGCGGTGCTTTCACTCTAGTGTGTAGCATGAGACGTAGAGTCTACACGCACCACCAAGTGGCTCAGTAGTGCAGCTCATCCAGGATGGCACATCAATGCAGCTGTGGGCAAGAAGGTTTGCTGTGATCTCACGTCGAGTGTCCAGAGCATAGGAGCGCTACCAGAGACACACCAGTACATCAGGAGAGGTGAGGCGCAGTAGAGGGCAACAACCCAGCAGCAGGACCGCTACCTCCACCTTTGTGCAAGGAGTTAGGAGGAGCAGCTTGCCAAGCCCTGCAAAATGACTCCCAGCAGGCCACAAATGTGCATGTGTCTGCTCAAACGGTCAGAACACAGACCCCATGAGGTGTATGAGGGCCCGCACTTCCACAGGTGGGTTGTGCTTACCAGCCCAACACCGTGCAGGACGTTTGCATTTGCCAGAGAACCAAGATTGGCAAATTCGCCACCGCGCCCTTGCTCTTTCAACAGATGAAAGCAGTTTCACACTGAGCACGTGACAGACGTGACAGAGTCTGAGACCCTGTGAAACGTTCTGCTGCCTGCAACATCTCCAGCATGACCGGTTTGGCGGTGGTCAGTCATGGTGTGGGCTTTCTTGGGGCAGCACAGCCCCCCATGTTCGCCAGAGGTAGCCTGACTGCCATTAGGTCCGAGATGAGATCCTCAGACTCCTTGTGAGACCATATGCTGTGCGGGTGGCCCTGGTTCCCTCCTAATGCAAGACAATGCTAGACCTCATGTGGCTGGAGTGTCAGCAGTTCCTGCAAAGAGGAGCATTGATGCTATGGGACTGGCCCGCCCGTTCCCCAGACCTGAATCCAATTGAGCACATCTGGGAATCATGTCCTGCTCCATCCACAACGCCACGTTGCACACAGGCGTCCAGGAGTTGGCGGATGCTTAGTCCAGGTCTAGGAGGAGATCCCTCAGGAGACCATCCGCCACCTCATCAGGAGCATGCCCAGGCGTTGTAGGGAGGTCATTACAGGCAGTGGAGGCCACACACACTACTGAGCCTCATTTTGACTTGTTTTTAAGGACATTACATCAAAGTTGGATCAGCCTGTAGTGTGGTTTCACTTTAATTTTGAGTGTGACTCCAAATCCCAGACCTCCATGGGTTGATAAATTTGATTTCCATTGATCATTTTTGTGTGATTTTGTTGTCAGCACATTCAACTATGTACAGAAAAAAGTATTTAATAAGAATATTTCATTCATTCAGATCTAGGATGTGTTATTTTAGTGTTCCCTTTATTTTTTTGAGCAGTGTATATAATTTTTTCCCTGGAATCAATTTATGTATATGCTCATATGGGAATAACTCTCTCTCATGATCTATCTATCTTTCTCTCTCCCTCTCTCTCTCTCTCTATCTCTCTCTCTCTTGCTCTCATGCTCTCTCTCTCAATGTCTCTCTCTCTTTCTCTGTGTCTCACCACCAGGGTGGAACCCCCAGTCCCTTTGACAGGAATTTTGGTACCAAGATGGGATCCAAGTCTGTCCTGTGGCTGACTGACAAGCTGAAGGAGTGCTACAGACACGGTGAGGATCATTGACACGCTGGACCAAATGTCTTCATCAGATGGAATTGACTTCATTTCTTCGATCACCTCAATACTTTTCCCATCAAGAAGCACAATGTCTTCATAACTTGCTCTCTATAATGCATTTACATAGATTCATGACCTTCTGTGCCCACTACCCCCATCCTGGTCCTAGATAGGTGTTTAATCCAACTCCTCTGACTACTATTGTCCTGCCATGAGAGAGGAGCTGGATAAATCCCATATAAACAGGTCTGGGATCAGCCAGGCTACTGCCCTCCTATACTGATGCTGGCCCTCTTTGTGTCCCCAGGTCGTATCTTTGCCAACATGCCAGACTCTGCCTGTGTGCTGGGCATGAAGAAGAGATCCCTGGTCTTCCAGCCCCTGGCTTCCCTCAAGGACGACACTGACTTTGAGTAAGTCCTAGTCATCCCTCTGTTTCCACAATTCCTTCTCTTTCTCTCCTCCTTCTCCCTCCTGATTGTGACTATTCTTTATGTGTTCCACATTGAGTTCAATTGGGTTTTACTGACGACCAATGGTAGTTAAGTTGAAAGTGCTGTTGTCTGGAAGTCTGTGCCAATCCATTTAGAACCATTAAATGTTTCTTTGAACAGATTGCTCACAGAAAGCCAGCCCAGGTTCCTTCTAGCATTGCCCTTGTTATTTTTCCTCTATATCCTGTTTTCTTCCTCTCATCCCTTTGTCCTCCTCCTCCTCGCTCCCCTCTTCCACCACCCTGTCTTCTCTCTCCTCCCCCTCTTCTCCCTCACTCCACCCTTCCCTCCTCCCTCCATAGGCACCGTATCCCAAAGACAGAGTGGTGGCTGAGGCTAAGGCCCATCCTGAAAATCCTGGCCAAATATGACACTGTGGAAATGGACACCTCTGAGGTGGCTGCCATGGAGCACGTCATCAAGAAGACAGGCCTAGTCAAGGGTGGCAAAATGTAAACAAACAAATAAACACACACACATAAACACAACCTCACATAAACAAACACATACCGACCCTTGGTATTGCATCTCGGCCCACCCACTCCTATGAAGAGAACGGGATGGTAACAGTCAACCATTCAGTCAACAGATGTGTGTAGCATCTCAGTGTAGTCCTAGTGGTTATGAGGAAGAGACTGTACATACAGTTTGTTGTGTGGAGCTTTGAACTGTTCTACATCACAGAAGTCATTCTACACCATTCTGCAGAATCCCTGCAACAATACTGTGCAGATCTCTCAGTGGAGTCAGTCTAACACTTTTATCTCAAAGCCACAAAAACACTCTCTGTGTGCTGTTTCCTGTGTCTGGCTCACTGCTTTCTCCCCTGTTTGTATGGCAGAACAGTTTACAAAATGAAGACTTATTTCTTGCATTGAAACTGAACTAGGATATGTAATAAAACTGCTTCATTTTTTGAGGTTTTATTTGTTTTTTTGCTACACACATGACATGATGAAAGATAATGTCAAATTTACTATGTTTAATGAATATCGAATATTTAGTGATAAAAGGGTAACAATGTATTGCATGGAAAATGTGACTCATTTTGTGGGGCTTTTTACCACAATAACTTACATTGTCTTTTATTAAAATATTCCTAATAGGCTGACTAAGTACAGCCAACCCCAATAATAAAATTGTTATGCATTTAGTAATTGAACAAATACCAAATGTAAGGTATGGGTTCGAAAAGGCTAAATGGCTGATTGGTAACAATGATGATGATGATGACTGACAGAAGAGATGAAGACCGTGGCACCTGCTAGTGCAAGGTCTCCTGGTTTCTATGAGTCATGAAGCTTAACCATTACCATTTCCCTCTTTACTCTTTCTCCTTCAGTTACAAATGTTATAAAGTGTACCAAACGTGTGTGTAAAGTGTGTGTGTGTGTGTACACAATATGATGACCTCTATGTAACTACAGGTATTCTCCCAGCCAGTCAGAAAAGATGCACTAAGTAATCTGCAGTCTGTGGTTTGTGCTAGTCAACGTCTGCTCCATTTCAGAGCCAGACAGGTCAACTTCCTTCCCAGAACATCTGCTGTGTGTGTATGTGTGAGAGAGAGAGAGAAAGAGAGCATATCTTGGATGAGGCCCATAGATATGGGGCTGTAATGCCCAAAAGCCAAGTTCAAAGCAGGCCTTGAAATGTATGAGTGTAATGTATGTAAAGTAGGTGGATGAGCAGCTTTTTTTTAAATGTTGGGTATAGTTGTGGATGAGTAAGTACACTGAACAAAAATATAAATGCAACATGCAACAATTTCAAAGATTTTACTGAGTTATATAAGGAAATCAGTCAATTTAAATAAATAAATTAGGCCCTAATCTATGGATTTCACATGACTGGGAATACAGATATGCATCTGTTGGTCAAAGATACCTTACAAAAAAAATGTAAGGGGGCCTCCCGAGTGGCACAGCGTTCTAAGACCCTGCATCTCAGTGCTAGAGGCGTCACTACAGACCTGGGTTTGATCCCAGGCTGTATCACAATCGGCCGTGATCGAGAGTCCCATAGGGCGGCGCACAATTGGCCCAGGGTTGTCCGGATTAGGGGATGGTTTGGCCGTGGGGCTTTACTTGGCTCATTGCGCTTTAGCGACTCCTTGTGGCGGGCCGGGCGCCTGTAGGTTGACCTCGGTTGTCAGTTAAACAATGTTTCCTCCGACACATTGGTGCGGCTGGCTTCCGGATACATTTTTAGGGCCTTCCTCTGACACCGTCTGGTGTAAAGGTCCTGAATGGCAGGCAGCTTAGCCCCAGTGAAGTACTGGGCCGTACACACTACCCTCTGTAGTGCCTTGCGGTCAGAGGCCGAGCAATTGCCGTACCAGGCAGTGATGCAACCAGTCAGGATGCTCTCAATGTTGCAGCTGTAGACCTTTTGAGGACCTCAGAACCCATGCCAAATCTTTTTAGTTTCCTGAGGGGGAATAGGCTTTGTCGTGCCCTCTTCACGACTGTCTTGGTGTGTTTGGACCATTCTAGTTTGTTGTTGATGTGGACACCAAGGAACTTGAAGCTCTCAACCTGCTCCACTACAGCCCCGTCGATGAGAATGGGGGCGTGCTCGGTCCTCCTTTTCTTGTAGTCCACAATAATCTCTTTAGTCTTGGTTACGTTGAGGGATAGGTTGTTATTCTGGCACCACCCGGCCAGGTCTCTGACTTCCTTAATGATGGTGTTGGAGTCATGCCTGGCCATGCAGTCGTGGGTGAACAGGGAGTACAGGAGGGGACTGAGCACGCACCCCTGGGGAGCTCCAGTATTGAGGATCAGCGTGGCAGATGTGTTGCTGCCTACCCTCACCACCTGGGGGTGGCCCGTCAGGAAGTCCAGGATCCAGTTGCAGAAGGAGTCCCAGGATCCTTAGCTTAGTGATGAGCTTTGAGGGCACTATGGTGTTGAACGCTGAGCTGTAGTCAATGAATAGCATTCTCACATAAGTGTTCCTTTTTGTCCAGGTGGGAAAGGGCAGTGTGGAGTGCAATAGAGATTGCATCATCTGTGGATCTGTTTGGGCGGTATGCAAATTGGAGTGGGTCTAGGGTTTCTGGGATAATGGTGTTGATGTGAGCCATTACCAACCTTTCAAAGCACTTCATGGCTACGGACGTGAGTGCTACGAGTCTGTAGTCATTTAGGCAGGTTGCAGCTCCTTCGCATAGAGTTGATCAGGCTGTTGATTGTGGCCTGTGGAATGTTGTTCCACTCCTCTTCAAAGGCTGTGCGAAGTTGCTGGATATTTGTGGGAACTGAAACACGATGTCATACACGTCGATCTAGAGAATCCCAAACATGTTCAATGGGTGACATGTCTGGTGAGTATGCAGGCTATGGAAGAAATGGGACATTTTCAGCTTCCAGGAATTGTGTACAGATCTTTTCGACATGGGGCCATGCATTATCATGCTGAAATATGACGTGTTGGCGGTGGATGAATGGCACAACAATGGGCCTCAGGATCTCATTACGGTATCTCTGTGCATTCAAATTTCCATCAATAAAATAGAATTGTGTTCGTTGTCCGTAGCTTATGCCTGCCCCTACCATAACCCCACCCCCACTATGGGGCACTCTGTTCCCAACGTTGACATCAGCAAACCGCTCGCTCACACACCATACCTGCTGTCTGCCATCTGCCCGGTACAGTTGAAACTGGGATTCATCCACGAAGAGCACAGTTCTCCAGCATGCCAGTTGCCATCGAAGGTGAGCATTTTCCCATTGAAGTCGTTTCTGATGCCGAACTGTAGTCAGGTCAAAACCCTGGGGAGGATGATGGGCACACAGATGAGCTTCCCTGAGACGGTTTCTGACAGTTTGTGCAGAAGTTCTTCGGTTGTGCAAACCCACAGTTTCATCAGCTGTCCGGGTCGCTGGTCTCAAACGATCCCACAGGTGAAGAAGATGGATGTAGAGGTCCTGGGTTGGCATGGTTACACGTGGTCTGCGGTTGTGAGGCTGGTTGGACGTACAGCCAAATTCTCTAAAACGACGTTGGAGGCGTTTTATGGTAGAGAAATTAACATTAAATTATCTGGCAACAGCTTTGGTGGACATTCCTGCAATCGGCATGGCAATTGCATGCCCCCTCAACACTTGAGACATCTGTGGCATTGTGTTGTGTGACAAAACTGTATATTTTAGAGTGGCCTTTTATTGTTCCCAGCACAAGGTGCACCTGTGTAATGATCATGCTGTTTAATCAGCTTCTTGATATGCCACCCCTTTCAGGTGGATGGATTATCTTGGCAAAGAAGAAATGCTCACTAACAGGAATGTAAACAAATTTGTGCAACAAATGGTGGACTCCCCCAAATGGTGGACTCCCCCGAGTCTGGCTTTGACGCCATCATGCAGGCAGCTGTCTGCCAGGTAGGACTGTCATACATGACCAAACACAGTTACCTCTGTATAGAGGCTAGGATGTCTACAACCAATGCGGTCCCAGAGCATTTAGTAGTAAATACGAGACACTCCATTTTGTATGATATGTTACGAATTGCAATTCATACGATATCTTACGAATTTGCAAAATGTACGATATGCTACGAATTTTCAAAACGTATCATATGTTACAAATTCCATTTTGTTGTGGCTAATGTTAGCTAGGGGTGGCTAGGTGGCTAACGCTAACATTAGTTAGGTGGCTAACGTTAGCTAGGTTAGGGGTTCGGGGTTAAGGTTAGGGTTAGGATTTAGATTAAATGGTTAGGGTTAGGGGAAGGGTTAGCTGAAATGATTAGGGGAAGGGTTAGCTAACATGCTAAGTAGTTGCAAAGTCTAAAAAGTAGGAAGTAGTTGCAAAGTTGCTAAAATGCTAAAATTGTCCGTAATGAGATTCAAACAAATTATATACGGCCACCCATCCAATCCGACCAACCACCCTCCTTTCGTTTTTGCCTTAAGTAACCTTCCGTCTTATGAAACCATACCAAACGTTACATATCATATTAATGTGAATGCCCCAGATTTACATTTACTATGTTACGTTTAGTCTAGGAGACCAGTCTGCTACAACGTATGTCTACAATGTCCATTTCTATTTCTCTCCCTTTCTCTCTCTCCCTCCCTCCCTCCAGGGTGTGATTGGTTGGAACAATGTCACCCGGATCCTGGTTTACACGTCAGATGACACCTTCCACATTGCCGGGGACGGCAGGCTGGCTGGGATATTCAAACCTAATGATGGGAAGTGTCATCTCAATGGCAGCGGCTTCTACGATGGCACTAAATATGTGAGTTATCAACAGAGGGGTGGGATGATCAACACTTAGAAGACGTGAGCTTGTTTCAGTGACATTTGTTGTGGAAGAGCTGGGCAACTACGACGCCTTTCTGTGGTTATTTAATCCACTTCCTATGTGTCTAAGGACTACCCATCGGTTGGCCAGCTCGCCAGGGTCCTGGCAGCCAATAACATCCAGCTCATCTTTGCTGTCACCGAGGACAGTGTTGCTGCCTACAAGGTCAGGACTGACAGGAGAGATAGTTTGTTAAAGCAAATTACAAAAGTTCACAAAATGTTTAACCTCTGTATTTCTACCTTCGCCCGTCTCTCTCTATTGTGCCCATACCTAAACAAACACACATACTGTATACACACACACACACTTCTCTAGGCATTGAGTAAACTAATCCCTCAGTCAGTGCTGGGAGTCGACTCCAGCAACGTGGTCCAGCTCATCTTAGAGGCCTACAATGTGAGTATCTAAACGGTCTCAAGCCTAGAACACAGTTGACAATAATTAGTGCCAAGCTACTGCAAAGTCGTGAAATACTTCAATGGCAAAAGGCTGCAATGACCAATAAAATGCGTATTCAAAAGAGGACATAAAATCATGTCTGTGGTTATGGCCATGACTCACACAGCAGACTAAAAATGTAGAACCAGCTCCCATACGTATTTTCACTGGAATCCCTGGCCTCATGGTTAGCTAGTGACGGATATAGTGTGTGCTATGCTCTCACGGGTGGAAAAATATACTGGCAAATTATGTGTCAATCTTCCTAGTGGTAAAGGTAAGGTTTCATACATGATAGACCTACATTTCTCTAGGAATTTAAGACATTTAGGCCTAGAGAAATATAAACTACTTTTGAAATGTATTACTTACAAACAAACGTATCACTGTGGCTTTGCAATGAAATTCCATTTATTGGACACATAGACAAAAATGTAACATCATCAACTCTCCTATCTATAGTAATGCATATCTGTTCACAGAACCTGTCCTCCACTATCTTATTGGAGCACCATGGAGCCCCCTCAGGTCTGGACGTGACCTACAGATCCCACTGCACCCCTGCCGAAGGGGACAACACCCCGTGGCAGAGGGGCGCGTGCATGAACGTCAAGCTCAACAAGCAGGTCTGGCACAAAGAAGGGGTGGAGGGCAAAAACAAGATGTGAACAAGGAGAGCAAGGCTCATGTCTTTAATGGATTTAGTCATGTAATATATGTAGTTATGTAATAGTTGTTCACTTGAAGTCAATGGCTGAAAACAACAAAAAACAGCATACACTGGGTTTATTTAATGGTATACTGTATAGGACTTGTGTTACAGACCTATTTATTGTGTACAGACCTATTTACTCTCCCTTGCGCCCAGGTTGACTTCACAGTGAGTCTGAATATTTCAACGTCTGAAGGAGAATGTCTGAAGGAGAAGAAGCAGTTTTTCCTCAAACTTCAGGGCATCAGCGAGACCCTGAAGGTCTCAGTGGAATCCCTGTGTGACTGTGACTGCCATGACAGAGAACAGCAGTCCACACACTGCAGTGAAAAGGGAACGCTCAACTGCGGAATCTGCAGGCAAGTCCTCAAATTAAGACGAGAACTCACAGCACCTCCTGGTTGGTGAGATAGAGAACTGTGCTTACAAATTGCACACAGTAAGGGAAACAGCTGCAGACTGCAGTTTGACTGTTACCACATAGCAGTAAACAAGTTTCTATAGTTAAAGAAATGTATCAAATATAAAAGTTCTCACAATCAAAACTTGAGGGGATTCAAGTTAATAGTTTTCCATTGTTACAGTGATTAAAGTGTTTTTGAGGTACTGATGAGTAGGGCTAGAAGTCTTCCCTGATTACGTGACCTGACCAGAAAAAACTCCTAGCCCAAATTAAGTCCCAGAATGTTCTGTTTTTTGTTGTTTTACCCAATTCTTTTCATTGTTTTTGTAAAATGCTGTGCCCTTTAGCTGTGACGAGGATCACCTGGGTCAGAGGTGTGAGTGTAAACGGCCTAAGGACATGATCTCTGCCGACTCTATGGACGCAACATGTCCCCAAGACAGCTCCTCGCTGCTATGCAGCGGGCATGGGAGCTGTGAGTGTGGCATATGTGTGTGCCAGGGCACCCACCGTGGTGATTTCTGCCAATGTGATGACAACAGCTGTGACCGCCACAACAACATGCTCTGCGGTGGTGAGTAAACTAAAACAGTTAGTTCAGGCCATGCATTTTGATTGGTTAAGAATGTGTTCCTTATAGCTGCACCTTATTGCAGACCATTTTTCAGCTGTGTTTGACAACATTTGCCGCGTGACTGTGGCAGTGTGGAACATGTAAGTGTCATGACAACTACACAGGCTCTGCGTGTGACTGTTACCACCCTCACCGACCAGTGCAGGACTGCTGGGAAGCTGTGCAATGGCCAGGGAACATGCCAGTGTAACCAGTGCCAGTGCAACAAAGACTGCTTTGGCATGAACTGCTCAAAGATTGCTAATGCATGCGCAAAATTCCTGTGAGTACAAGACAATAACTTAGTCATTTTGGATTGAGTTTCCAGGTTGCCAAAGTTTAGTACTTCAATTGTGACCTTACAGGAACACTTTACATTACAATAATGCAGTGTCTGTGTGTGTGCTTGTGTGTGTGCCTGTGTACCTTCAGTATGTCTGTTAACCTGTCTTTGTGTAACATTTCCAGGGCCTGTGTGACGTGTGAATTGTCCAATAAGGAAAGTGACGGCCTAAAGAGTAACTGTAGCCGACCATGTGGCTCAGTCAAGCCCACTTGGGTTGAGGGACCCCAGGAGTTCCCATGCAGAGAAGACACCATCTCCTACAAAGTGGAGCTGTTCCCTGACGGCAACATCCTGGTCCTCTACACAGATCTACCCCGTGAGACCTTAAGTTCATCTCTAATCATTATCCTTTATTTTCAAGATTTTGACATGGCTATGTATCCAACTGGCTTACTGTTTTTACCATTTCTATTCTCACTGCTCATTGGAGCAATTCATAATATTGCTAGCTCTTAGGCACACCTAAAAAAGGTCACTCCTATGACATCCTTATTCTGCATATATGGACCTATTCTGCTATAGTTGTTTGATCAAAGATGCTTTGCATTAGACAAAAAGTCAGGACTCACGTTCTACTACAAACTCTTCCTCTTCACATCCCTGGCAGGCTCTGTTGACAAGACTTATGTGATCATTGGCAGCTCGGTGTCCAGCATCATCTTCATCGGCATCGCAGTGATCCTTATCAGTTGGCTGATGCTGGAGTTCCACTACCGGAGAGAGTACGCCAGATTCTTCAAAGCAACAGAGACTGTAGTCTGGAAAAATGTGAGAGAAAGAACAGTATACACCTGATAATGAATCACCATGATATGTCAAATAGGCTAGATGTCTCTGCGTTAACTGGTCGTTTCTCATAACCAAATATCTGTCTATTGTTCTCAGTTTCATAGTTTATTGTATGAATAGTGGATTTCTCTATTATTTGTGAATGTGTTTGGTCTTCTTATTGTTGTTTTGTAATTTTTTGGGGCAAATAATCAACTTAAGGAGTCGAAAATCCTTTGTTCCGGACGCCACAGGACGCCACAACCATAGTTATGAACCCCATACACATTCAAGAGGACTGATCAAAACTAGAGGTCGACCGATTAATCGGAATGGCCGATTAATCGGGGCCGATTTCAAGTTTTCGTAACAATCGGAAATCGGTATTTTTGGGCGCCGATTTGCCGTTTATTAAAAAAAAAAAAAAACATATTTTTTAATCACCTTTATTTAATCTTTATTTAACTAGGCAAGTCAGTTAAGAACACATTCTTATTTTCAATGACGGCCTAGGAAAAACGAGGCAGAACGACCTTGTCGGCTCGGGGGATCCAATCTTGCATTGATTACATTGCACTCCACGAGGAGCCTGCCTGTTAGCGAATGCAGTAAGCTAAGGTAAGTTGCTAGCTAGCATTAAACTTATCTTATAAAAAACAATCAATCAATGACTGTCATTGCTCTAATGTGTACTTAACCATAAACATCAATGCCTTTCTTAAAATCAATACACAAGTATATATTTTTAAACCTGCATATTTAGCTAAAAGAAATCCAGGTTAGCAGGCAATATTAACCAGGTGAAATTGTGTCATTTCTCTTGCGTTCATTGCACGCATTTAGAGTCAGGGTATATGCAACAGTTTGGGCCGCCTGGCTCTTTGCGAACTAATTTGCCAGAACCTTACGTAATTATGACAACATTGAAGGTTGTGCAATGTAACAGGAATATTTAGACTCATGGATGCCACCCGTTAGATAAAATACGRAACGGAATAAACGTTTTGTTTTCGAGGTGATAGTTTCCGGATTAGTCAAAGGTATATGGTTTAGAGAGAAATAGTCGACGCGTTATAATTCCTGTAATAACTTGCGGCTGAATTTGAAAGGGGTTACTTCGTTATTTTACCGTTCATGTCTTCCATAGAGAATGTCTTGATCTACTTCAAATAAGGTCTGTGTTTCGTGCAGGCTTAAACCGTCTCGACGTTTTGATACCCGTGTAAATCTCACTAGGATAAGGTAATGTTTGTCAACATATTTTCATAAATTCACTCTACAATTTTTTTTTAATCTTCGCTTATATTTAGCCAATATTGATCAGAGTTACCTTGTCCTATGGATATCTACACAGTTATAAAATTGGCACGGTGATGTAAGCCTACACGAAACACAGACCTTATTTTAAGTTCTATCTAAAAAAATAAATCTAAAAATATCCTATGGAATTAATGAAGGAACCGCTTTTCAGATTTTGCTAAGTGTCATGGGAATTATGACTCGCACTTTGGTTGTCAAATCTTACATGCCATTATTAAAATAGGATTTCCTGCATATAGAAATTAAAGTTTTTGTTTTTGACATTCATCCCAGGTAACTTAAACTCTATTTTTATTCAAACAGTTGAGAGTATTTGTCTACTAACCAGACTCTTCAGTATCATTGTCACTTCAGAGCTGTGTGCGTGTGTGTATTATGTATTATATTAAATTAAAATAAGTGTTCATTGTTCATTCAGTATGTTGCAATTGTCATTATTACAAAAATGTGTGTGTGTATGATATACATGGGGAGAACAAGTATTTGATACACTGACGATTTTGCAGGTTTTCCTACTTACAAAGCATGTAGAGGTCTGTCATTTTTATCATAGGTACACTTCAACTGTGAGAGAAGGAATCTAAACAAAAATCCAGAAAATCACAAGTTATGATTTTTAAGTAATTAATTGGCATTTTATTGCATGACATAAGTATTTGATACATCAGAAAAGCAGAACTTAATATTTGGTACAGAAACCTTAGTTTGCAATTACAGAGATCATACGTTTCCTGTGTTCTTGACCAGGTTTGCACACACTGCAGCAGGGATTTTGGCCCACTCCTCCATACAGACCTTCTCCAGATTCTTCAGGTTTCGGGGCTGTCGCTGGGCAATACGGACTTTCAGCTCCCTCCAAAGATGTTCTATTGGGTTCAGGTCTGGAGACTGGCTAGGCCACTCCAGGACCTTGAGATGCTTCTTACGGAGCCACTCCTTAGTGCCCTGGCTGTGTGTTTCGGGTCGTTGTCATGCTGGAAGACCCAGCCACGACCCATCTTCAATGCTCTTACTGAGGAAGGAGGTTGTTGGTCAAAATCTCGCGATACATGGCCCCATCCATCCTCTCCTCAATACGGTGCAGTCGTCCTGTCCCCTTTGCAGAAAAGCATCCCCAAAGAATGATGTTTCCACCTCCATGCTTCACGGTTGGGATTGTTTCTTGGGGTTGTACTCATCCTTCTTCTTTCCTCCAAACACGGCGAGTGGAGTTTAGACCAAAAAGCTCAATTTTGTCTCATCAGACCACATGACCTTCTCCCATTCCTCCTCTGGATCATCCAGATGGTCATTGGCAAACTCGACGGGCCTGGACATGCGCTGGCTTGAGCAGGGGGACCTTGCGTGCGCTGCAGGATTTTTAATCCATGACGGCGTAGTGTGTTACTAATGGTTTTCTTTGAGACTGTGGTCCCAGCTTCTCTCAGGTCATTGACCAGGTCCTGCCGTGTAGTTCTGGGCTGATCCCTCACATTCCTCATGATCATTGATGCCCCACGAGGTGAGATCTTGCATGGAGCCCCAGACCGAGGGTGATTGACCGTCATCTTGAACTTCTTCCATTTTCTAATAATTGTGCCAACAGTTGTTGCCTTCTCAACAAGCTGCTTGCCTATTGTCCTGTAGCCCATCCCAGCCTTGTACAGGTCTACAATTATCCCTGATGTCCTTACACAGCTCTCTGGTCTTGGCCATTGTGGAGAGGTTGGAGTCTGTTTGATTGAGTGTGTGGACAGGTGTCTTTTATACAGGTAACGAGTTCAAACAGGTGCAGTTAATACAGGTAATGAGTGGAGAACAGGAGGGCTTCTTAAAGAAAAACTAACAGGTCTGTGAGAGCCGGAATTCTTACTGGTTGTAGGTGATCAAATACTTATGTCATGCAATAAAATGCAAATTAATTACTTAAAAATCATACAATGTGATTTTCTGGATTTTTGTTTTAGATTCGTTCTCTTCACCAAGTTTGGAAGTGTACCTATGATAAAAATGACAGACCTCTACATGCTTTGTAAGTAGGAAAACCTGCAAAATCGGCAGTGTATCAAATACTTGTTCTCCCCACTGTATATATATATAATATAAAAATAAAAAAAATGTTTTTAAATTAAATCGGCCGATTAATCGGTATCGGCTTTTTTTGTCCTCCAATAATCGGTATCGGTATCGGCATTGAAAAATCATAATCGGTCGACCTCTAATCCAAACCCATTAAACTCTGAAACCAACCAACACTTTACTTTAGGAAAATCTGTTCTATACAGTAATAAGCGAATGCGGGACCATATACTGATGTTAACGTCTAGAAGAGGAACCGCTTGTTCCTTTATCCACTTCAATCGGAATAATTCAATGGGCTTATTTATATAATAAATATGAATTTGAAGGGCTAAAATTATAAATTATTAGAATATTGAATCTCTCTAAAGGCAAATCGGAACTGGTTCTCCAGCAGATTAGTAAGAATGGCTCACCCCTTGTTCAAAAATTGCCTTTTTCCCTTTGTCCAGATTATAACCTCTCACTTTCGGTTATTTTAAAATGAAAACCTCTCCAAAATATCCCTATTTTTTAAACAAGCCATAGAAAGATGGTTACAATTTCAGTTTCATTTTTCCTACCGAACCACATGACCTTTGGAGGTGTTCAGAACAAGGTTAAGGGCAGAGAAAGCTTGTTGGACACTAAGAAAGTTTTGTTGTAGAGCGTTTAACACATAATCCAGGGAGGGGCCAGTTTAGAATAAGACTGCTTCCTACTGCCTGAGCTATGTTGTTGATGTAAATTGTATATGGGGAATACAACCATCCCAGCTCTACAGATTTTGCTGCGAAGAGACAGAAGCATTAGATAAATTGTTTTGGTACTGCTCATATGTATGTAGCTTGTTTTTGGTTACAAGTTCAGGAATGGCTGAAAAATCACACCATTTACCTAGAACTAACTCTGCAAATAGCACTGCTGGTTGACTTGAAAAGCCATAGTCAATCAATCAATATAATAATAAAAATGTAATCTTTAATTTACCATCTGTAGAAACCAATGGCGGTCGGTACCGTTTAAGATTAGGGAGGACAATATTTTTTTACGAGCATGGTCTTATTTCTATTTAAGCAATAAGGAATGAGGGTGGTGTGGTATATGCCTTGCAAAAGTGTTCATCACTCCTTGAGGTTTTGGTTCAATTTGTAATTTAAATTGATTTTTATTTGGATTTCATGTAATGGACATACACAAAATTGTCCAAATTGGTGAAGTGAAATGAAAAAAATTACTTAAAATAATGAAAAGTGGTGCGTGCATATGCATTCACCCCCTTTACTATGAAGCCCCTATATAAGATCTGGTGCAACCAATTACCTTCAGAAGTCACATAATTAGTTAAATAAAGTTCACCTGTGTGCAATCTGTGTCACATGATCTGTCACATGATCACAGTGTGTATATATATATATATATATATATACACGAAAGGCCCCTTAGTCTGCAACACCACTAAGCAAGCGGCACCACCAAGCAAGCGGCACCATGAAGACCGAGGAGCTCTCCAAACAGGTCAGGGACAAAGTTGTATAGAAGTACAGATCAGTGTTGGGTTATAAAATAATATACGAAACTTTGAACATCCTATGGAGCACCATTAAATCCATTAGTAAAAAATTTAAAGAATATGGCATCACAACAAACCTGCCAAGAAAGGGCCGCCCACCAAAATTCATGGACCAGGCAAGGAGGGAATTAATCTGAGAGGCAACAAAGAGACCAAAGATAACCCTGAAGGAGTTGCAAAGCTCCACAGCGGACATTGGAGTATCTGTCCATAGGACCACTTTAAGCCGTACACTCCACAGAGCTGGGCTTTACGGAAGAGTGGCCAGAAAAAAACATTGCTTAAAGAAAGAAATAGGCAAAGACGTTTGGTGTTCGCTAAAAGGCATGTGGGAGACTCCCCAAGCATATGGAAGAAGGTACTCTGGTCAGATGTGACAAAAATGTAGCTTTTTGGTCATCAAGGAAAACGCTATGTCTGGCGCAAACCCAACACCTCTCATCACCCCGAGAACAACATCCCCACAGTGAAGCATGGTGGTGGCAGCATCATGCTGTGGGGATGTTTTTCATCGGCAGGGACTGGGAAACTGGTCAGAATTGAAGGAATGATGGATGACGCTAAATACAGGGAAATATTTGAGGGAAACCTGTTTGTCTTCCAAAGATTTGAGACTGGGACAGAGGTTCATCTTCCAGCAGGACAATAACCCTAAGCATACTGCTAAAGCAACACTCGAGTGGTTTAAGGGGAAACATTTAAATGTCTTGGAATGGCCTAGTCAAAGCCCTGACCTCAATCCAATTAAGAATCTGTGGTATGACTTAAATATTGCTGTACACCAGCAGAACCCATCCAACTTGAAGGAGCTGGAGCAGTTTTGCCTTGAAGATTGGGCAAAAATCCCAGTGGCTAGATGTGCCAAGCTTATAGAGACCTACCCCAAGAGACTTGCAGCTGTAATTGCTGCAAAAGGTGGCTCTACAAAGTATTGACTTTGGGGGGTGAATAGTTAAGCATGCTCAAGTTTTCTGTTTTGTTGTCTTATTTCTTGTCTTTCTTCTTTTTAAACTGGTAGGCATGTTGTGTAAATCAAATGATACAACCCCCCCCCAAAAAAATCCATTTTAATTCCAGGTTGTAAGGCAATAAATATGAAAAATGCCAAGGGGGTGAATACTTTCGCAAGCAACTGTACCACGGCAAAGGGCTGTTCTTTTGTACGACGCAACTAGGAGTGCCTGGATACAGCCCTTAGCCATGGTATATTGGCCATATACCACAACCTCCCGAGGTGCCTTACTGCTATTATAAATTGGTTACCAACGTATTTAGAGCAGTAAAAATAAATGTTTCAACATACCCCTGGTATACGGTCTGATATACTACGGCTTTCAGCCAATCAGCATTCAGGGCTCGAACCACCCAGTTTATAATACATCTTATACCGTGGCATTGTTGAATACTCGTTTCTGATGTGTTTGAAGGGCATTCTAGAGCGTGCATTATTTCCCTATAACTCGCACGGTATATCAGCATTGTTTAATTGGATTTTCAGAATAACAAACTAGGACTGATCGTTTGGTTAGCTAACTAGCAAGTATGTTTGTTTGGTTACCAAGGCAACTACTGTAGTTATCTAATAAACTTGCTAGCTACTTCAGTGGATGTTGACCAGATTTCTAGCGGCAAATGTTTAAAATTATAGCCATGGTATAAAATGGATAAACAACTTGTGGCTCAATGCGTTCTCTGGAAAAAAAATTGCTCTGTGGAAGGTCAGTTCCACTCCGCGCTACACCTTCCACATGTTCATTATTTGCAATGCATAGCCCCTCGTTGATTATACCTTACATATTGATGACTGTCATTCATATTACATTCACCCAGGTCAATGTAACATCGATAGGTTTAGGCTACTACGTGATCCTCGAATTGTCCCTATACCCATCATGACATTGCTACAACCTAGCCTACGAATGAAAGTTTACAACAGGTCAAGAGAAAAATGTGAGTAATCAAGGTGACAGACAGTGACATAATCAATACCGCCTTGCACACTGTTGCCTGCTTCTAGCTGATCTAGAGTGTAATTATTAGTCCAAACAGTTGCAATCAAAAGTTTATATTGGACAAATCCAAGTATGTTTATCCCCAGGTGAAAAAACCTTTCCTAGCCAAACCTTCATATCATAACTGCTAACCGCTACACACATCCTACGTCACCATATTGGTCACCTAATATGTCACCATATTAGCTAATGTCATAGTCAACATGGCTACTAGAAATAATGATTTAGTAAACACGCTACAATCATGCAGTGCAGTGTACAGCAAGCAGTTTAGCAGTTACACTGGGGGGCCCCAGTGGCAATAAATTCATAAAACCGAAAACATACCTTGCGTTGGAAGAGTTCCAGTGTTGGATATCCTGAGCCAGCTAGCTAACATAGCATAGCTAACATCCTTCTCTGTTTGAGCCAGGTGTGTGAATAGGCTAAATTAGCTAGCTGCCTTAGCTAACTAACTAAGTAAGTGAAAGTGAATAAAATACAACTAAATATAGTTCTCTCTCTCTCTTGCTTCTCCTTCATTTTTTGAGAAATTAATTTGTTCAAAACTGTTCAGGCTTTGTATTGAATTCAATGATCCCAGAGGAGGACGGACACTAGCTGTAAAATGTACCATGTCCGTAAAATGTTTATAGTGTGTATAAGCTGGAAGTAGAAGTCTAAATATTGTTATCCATTCGTTTACTCCAATTAGGGGTGTGGTGGTAGGGTTAGGGGAGAATAATACATAAGGGATTTTTTATTTATTGTTATTATGCAGCAAACATCAGATACAGCAAACTCTTTGCATTCCGGCGGAAGTAATTCATTGTCAATGGAGCAGTCCGCAACGCTACGTTGGGGGTGCTGCACTAAGCTGCGTTCGGTGTACCGCATGCTTTCAGTATTTTAAACTCGTGCATTGCTTTACTGTATGGTGATACAAACAGAAGTAGGCCTAAACACACAGACTCCAACTAGCAAGCGTTTAGCTAGTTGAAAAGCGAAGCACTTGCGTCAAGTACGGAAAAACAAAACGAACAGGCATCTGGTGGACATCGGGAGTAAGAGGAACAAATGACATTGTCATGAGAACATTACAAAACGCTTAGATAGATAAAATGTTCTGAACTTGGTATGAAGTCTTGTGAAGTGTCATTCCTTTCCAGTTTGTGCACATGGTATTGAATTACATACAGTTTTCCTAATGAATTATTTTTGTGTTTTGGTCTGAATTAAGAAATATAGCTGTGATGTAGGATAATGGTCTTGTAAGTATGTTTCTCAATATTATTACATAAAGTATTCTCTGTACAGTGTATTCATTATATAGGCCTATGTGACCATTGTCTGTGTCATTGAAATCATATAGTACCGTTTTTAATAATAAATGCCTGGGTTGTACAGTATTTGCCCATTTATTATTTTCAAAATTCTTCAAGCTCCATCAAATTGGTTGTTGAGTATTGCTAGACAAACATTTTCAAGTCTTGCCATAGATTTTCAAGCAGGTTTAAGTCAAAACTGTAACTCAGCCTCTCAGAAACATTCACGGTCTTCTTGGTAAGCAAGTCCGGTGTAGATTTGACCTTGTGTTTTCCAATCAGATTAAATCAAATTATCATCAAATGTATTTATAAAGCCCTATTTACATCAGCAGATGTTGCAAAGTGCTTATTGTCCTGCTGAAAGGTGACTTCATATCCCAGTGTCTGGTGGAAAGCAGACTGAACAAGGTTTAGCTCTAGGATTTTGCCTGTGCTTAACTCCATTCCGCTTATTTTTTACCCTGGAAATCTCCCCAGTCCTTAACAATTACAAGCGACATAACATAACATGTTGCAGCCACCACTATGCTTGAAAATATGGAGAGTGGTACTCAGTAACGTATTGTATTTGCCCCAAACACAACTTTTTGTATTCAGGACAAAATGTTAATTGCTTTGCCAATTTTCTTTGCAGTATTGCTTTGGTGGAACTTTGCAAACAAGATGCATGCTTTGGAATATTTTTTCTGTCCTTCTTTTCACTCTGTTAATTAGGTTAGTATTGTGGGGTAACTACAATGTTGTTGATCCATTCTCCGTTTTCTCCGATCAACAAGGCAGGTCCTACAGGCCCTAGTTTTGTCGCAAATTGACTACTGCTCAGGTGACACAAAAAAGGACTTAGGAAAATTGCAATTGGCTCAGAACAGGGCAGCACGGCTGGCCTTTGGATGTACACAGAGAGCTAATATTAATAATATGCATGTTAATCTCTCCTGGCTAAAATTGGAGGAGAGATTGACTTTATCATTACTTGTATTTATGAGAGGTATTGACATGTTGAATGCACCGAGCTGTCTGTCTGAACTACTGGCACACAGCTCAGATACAGATGCATACCCCACAAGACATGTCACAAGAGGTCTCTTCACAGTCCCCAAGTCCAGAACAGACTATGGGAGGCGCACAGTACTACATAGAGCCATGACTACATGGAACTCTATTCCACATCAAGTAACTGATGCAAGCAGTAAAATTTGATTTAAAAAAGAAAAAAAACACCTTATGGAACAGCAGGGACTGTGAAGCAACACAATTATAGGCACAGACACATGCATACACACACACATATACGATAACATACGCACTATACACACATACACATGGATTCAGTACTGTAGATATGTGGTAGTGGTGGAGTAGGGTCCTTACAATACATCTGTGAATGTTTTGTAATGTTTTAAAAATTTTATAAACTGCCTTAATTTTGCTGGACCCCAGGAAGAGTAGCTGAGCTAATGGGATTCCATAATAAATACAAATACCCACAAAGCCCTGAGATTGCTGGAGGAGGAGCCAGAGACTCCTTCTCCAGGCAGTTTCTGCCATTCTCTGTAACATTACCAATCCTGTTCTGGTTCTCCTATAGACTTTCCTAATGCGTAGCAGAAGGTGGAGGTGAAGTTCAAACTAAGGAAAGGCCGTCCGGCACCGAAGCCAAAGTCTCGTCTCCCCAATGGTGAGGAGGACTGTCAGGCCTTCCTGAGCACCCGCTGGTTCCCCAAGGAGCCCATCGAGAGGGATCGTTCCAGCTCCCCACCCCTCAAAGCCCGGCCCCAGCATTGGGTCTCTCCTCCCTGGGCCATGGGGAAGACTGCCACTGTCCCTGCTGCTCCGAGCCCAGCCTGACTGCTCGCTGGGCCACCACACAGGCTCCAGCTGACGACTGAGCCAGCCGTCAGTTTCAAATGGCCGTCCTGGCCCGCTGCAAGAGCATTATTGCCAAGATGGCTGCCAAACTGGCTAGCTCTTCCCCCTAAAGACCCTCTCGCCCAAACCCTATAGCTCCAGGACCTGGTGGCATGGCCCTGTCAGGTCTGGAGCTAAGGCTAGGGAAGGCTGCAGGTACCTGGAAAGTCCTGGAAGCTGGTTTCGTGGCCTCCAAGTCCTCTCTGGATCAGGGGTCCCTGAGGGCCAGGTTTCTGGTGGCTAAAGCTCTGGCCTCCTGTCTGGCCTCCTCTGCGTCCTCTTCCTCCCAGTCTGCCCCGGCCAGGAGAGGCAGGCCAGAAGACAGCAGCCTGGACAGGGATAGGACACAGTGAGGAGCCAGAGCGGATGAAGACCATTCAAGAGGTGGATGCTGTTGGACGCCCCAGACATATATTTTGAGGTCCTGAGGAGGGACCTGTGTGGTGACAGAGAGCGAGACTGTCTGTCTAAGCTGAGGAGTGGGGGGCACACAGGGAGGGTCCTGCAAGCCCAGGCCCACCTCTCTCGCTCTAACACTGGACCAGGTAAGGCTGACGGCAGCACCCTGCTACAGCGCTAATGAACATGGTTTTAGGGTGAATAGGAGTCCTCAGTTTAAACCGAACACTTTTCCCCTCCTCCCCCTTTCTCTGTTCTCTCCATACAGATGGTCTCTCTGTGGAGGCAGTGCAGTCTCTGCTTCACTCCGCCTGTTTGGCTCTGCAGCATTTCCCCCAACCCAACCTCTACCCCCGCCTCTGTGGTCTACTGGCCCTGTCACTGGGGCAAAGGGATCCCGTCCCCATGGCAATCCTCCATGCCTAATCCCTAGGCATAACCACCCGCCATCACATGACACGATACCTGGCCAATCGCCTCATGTAAGTGGGTGCTGAGTGGATGCTGAGAGAATTTCTCCCCGCGCTGCTGATGGTCATTTTCTTGTCCACTCATCACTGGTGGAAAAAGTACCCAATTTTCATACTTGAGTAAAAGTAAAGATACCTTAATAGTAAAAGTCACCTAGTAAAATCCTACTTGAGTAAAAGTTAAAAAGTATTTGGTTTTAAATATACTTAAGTATCGAAAGTAAATGTAATTGCTACAATATACTTAAGTATCAAAAGTATAAATAATTTCAAATTCCTTATATTAAGCAAACCAGTCGGCAGGATTTTCTTGTTTTTAAAAGATTTACGGATAGCCATGGGCACACTCCGACACTCAGACATAATTTACAAACAAAGCATTTGTGTTTAGTAAGTCCGCCAGATCAGATTCAGTTCAAAACGTTCAAAACGTAGTGAGTACTTTTGGGTGTCAGGGAAAATGTAAGGAGTAAAAAGTACATTATTTTCTTTAGGAATGTAGTGGAGTAAAAGTAAAAGTAGTCAGAATATAAATAGTAAAGGACAGATACCCCAAAAATCGACTTAATTAGTACTTTAAAGTATTTTTTACTTAAGTACTTTATACCACTGCCACTCATACAGGAGTAATAAAGTCCTAGTGTACTACTTTGTGAGAGAAAAAATATATATATTCTATTCTGATTTATCAGGGGGTGCTACAGCACCCTCAGCACCCCTACTTCCTGTGGCTATGTGGGGGACACCATCCTGCTGTTCCGGCTGGAAAGGGGCTCAGCTCCCATCATTCCTTCGACATCCCTATGGCCCAACGAGAGGTAGGGGATGCTCCCCAGAGGTACACGCCAGAGGTGGGACCAAGTCACTATCACAAGCAAGTCTCACGTCACAAGGTCAGAGTCTGAAGTCAAACAGATCAAATCTCGAGTCAAGTCCAAATTGTGCATTCTAAGAGCAAGTCGAGTCACAAGTCTTTTCAAGTCAAGCCTCAAGTTGAGTAAAAAACATCTATACATGCAATGGCTTGTTCAACTACAAATCGACACCGTGGGACTATAAGGTTCTGACATTTATGTAAAATTAATTAGTCACATTTAATAGATTTTAGACAAAAATAATTGTACACTTATAGTGTACTGTATATCATAGATATCACATTTGTCTCTAAAACCCTTTTTACATCCGCGGTTGTTACAAAGTGCTTTCACAGTAACCAAGCCAAGACAAGCAAAACCAGAGGCACATTGGCTAGGAAAAACTTAAATAACTGTTATTTTAATCCTGTGTGTTCCAGGCTGTGCTGTCTGCCTCTCCTCTGCTCTCCCAGTCCCAGCTGCAGTGGTTTGCCCAGGGAGTGTGTGGAGCAGAGGAAGGAGTGTTTGGACCTTCTGCAGACAACTGCGGCTGTACTGGCAGAGGCCCGAGTCCACAAGGACACATGGTGCTCATCTTGGACAGGATGGGAGTCTCTCACACTTGCACCCTACACTCAAATCGCCTCTAATGTGCAAGATCAACGTACAAAGCGGAACGATGCACTTTCTTTGTGTAGAGGAGATTTGAGGAAAGTCTACTGTGGCATGAACACATTGCCTATGAGTGTGACTGCTGTGATAACGCCCAGTGAAATGTTTGTCTTGTCCTATCTTGCAGTACCTCCAGAAGCTGCCATGGGAGAGCATCTCCTGCCTCAGGCCTCGCTCTGTCACCCACATGCCCTCTCTACACTCACTGCTTGGCCACTGTGCTCTAAGAGAGGTCAAACCACACACACACACACACATTTGCCAATTAAAACGTTAATAAAGAAAACGCTATTTTATTTCACAAAGATTAGTTGTTGAATACTTATGTATGCACGTCTCTTTCTCTTCTGGCCCTCAGTCTGACCGGGAATCTCCTGAATGGAGGTGTGGACCCCAAGCAGGTGTTCTACGTGCTCAACCTTGATGACAACTTGTGGTTCACCAGGTGAGTACAGCACTGTTTCAGGGGGCTTTATTTGTCTGCCTTATCTCTGTGTCCTTTAGAATTTGATGAATCCCTCTCCTCCTCAGCATCCCTCTCTCTCTCTCTTTCTCTCTCTCTCTCTCTGTGTGGGGTGGCTCCTGACCCAGATCTACTGCAGGAGGCTGTGACTGCCAAAGACCTTTACATGTTAGGGAGAAGTTTATAACAGCAGAGATGTCAATAGTTTGCCTTACTACACACACACTGTTCTTATCTTGTTTAACATGAAGCTTGACTTTCTCTCATGACTGGTATCATGCTAGATGTTAGATGCTTTGAATTGGTGTCAGAATTCAACTGTTCTTACTTAAAGCTGGAATCCTTAATGGTGAAACTGCTATAAAACAACAACAAAGAAGTTACTGCAAACAACAAACACTGTTTTTTCCCCCTCGGACAGCATTGCACACACGATAGAAGAGCAGAATATGTAGTGATTAAGGCAGCCCCCCGCACCTCTCTGATTCAGAGGGGTTGGGTTAAATGCGGAAGACACATTTCAGTTAAATACATTCATTTGGACAACTGACTAGGTTTTCCCTTTTTTTTTTTTTTTTTTTTTTTACTTCCAGGTTCTGTCTTATAGTCTTTTTTAATGGGCTTCACGATTATGTATTCACATTTGTGAAAATGCGGTCATTTAAGATACTCTATATCAAATTATATTTGTGTTTTGGATGAATTTACTTCTGCCAGAGGCCTTTTACGGTTCCTGGACTGGCAGAGGATCCTGAAGGAGATGAGAGATGCCTCTATGCTCTTTGGCTGGCAGAATCATCCTCAGCTACCTCATGGCTGGCTGGGAAGACTGGCACACACAGACCTAAAAAGATCAAGAGATAAAACAGGCTTTCATCATTTTTTCAGAAATCATTGCAAAGGAGGGCATTTCCTGTATTCTGTTTTACTGCCATACACTGACCCCAAAAAATCCTAGATTAACTTGCCTGTCTGTGTGTGATTTTGCCTGTCTGTGTGTGATTTTGACATGTAGCCCATTGGTTCTGGGGAGCCTGTGGGATGTGATGGACCGAGACATTTACAGCTTCACCAAGGCTCTGCTGGAGTCCTGGCTGTCTGCAAGTCCCGGGGCTCCACTCCTGGACCGCATGGGGCGGCAAGTAGCCTAGTGGTTAGAGCGTTGGACCAGTAACCGAAAGATTGCTAGATCGAATCCCTGACCTAACAAGGTAAAAATCTGTTGTTCTGCCTCGAACAAGGCAGCCCACTGTTCCTAGGCCATCATTGTAAATAAGAATTTGTTCTTCACTGATTTGCCTAGTTAAATAAAAGCATGGCCCTGTCCCGCCAGGCCTCAAGCACCTGTGGTCTACAGACTCCCCATCTACCTGCGAAAGGACATCCCCAAACACACAAAGTTTAATGAATTTAGTAACACCACTGATCCGAAGCCACTGATCCCCAAAACATGAATTGGAGGATGTGATTTTAGACTTGCTTGTGTGTATTATCTGCTAAGGCTGCCTTCTTAAATGTAAACAATGTTGTATCCTTTGATTTTCCTTTTTGAATGCTAGTGAAATGTGTACATAAATGTATTAATAAATGCTTGACAATAAAAATGCAGTATATTTGCCAAACAATCCTTGCACTTTGGTCTAGAAAGGAATTGGGGGCAGTATATCCCTCAGTAGGGGTCAGTATATCACTTCTTCTGCACCTTCGCAATGAAAAGGGCGTTTTCTCAAACTGGAAATACGTTAGTCAGAAGGGTCAATCTGATTTGTCTCACATTTTCAACATGGCGGTAAATCTGACAGAGCTTTCTCTTCCTCAGTTGGAGGGACTAAAGACTCAATTTGAGCAGGTAACAGAGGGATCTTGAATCTCGGTTGAAGTCATTCTGGGGCCATTATTTTCTACTGTTGCTTGTGCCAGCCCAGCTGATTAGCCAGTCATGCCATCTGAGTAACTAACGTTAGCTATCTACGTTACCGGTTGGCAGAAGATTCAGATCCTACCACTACGCTTGTTTACACCGAGCTGTATTGGGTTTGGAATGCAATTATGGTTACGAGGCAGTGTCTACACTTGACAGTTTATGCAGTTTTTGTATTCTGATAATGGAGTTCTAATCATGGAATTCCGAACAGGTCATGCGTCTACAGTACACCTACATTTTAAACGTCTACTCTGACCGGATTCCCTTTTCCACGCGCTAGCTTATATTCAAATACCTGTATGCATTCTGCAAACTGGAACAGGCTAAATCTGATAAAACAACAACTTGATGGCAGTAGCCAACTACTGTAGTTAACAAACCAACTAACCTCTAAATTGCTAGTTCATGTGACCCTCTGCTCTTTTTTTTTGCATCCAAAATAGATAATCCTGTTCAAAATGTAGATATACACTACCTGTCAAGTTTTAGAACACCTACTCATTCAAGGGTTTTTCTTTATTTGTACTATTTTCTACATTTGTAGAATAATAGTGAATACATCAAAACTATGAAATAACACATGGAATCATGTAGTAACCAAAAAGGTGTTAACCAAATCAAAATATATTTTATATTTCAGATTCTTCAAATAGCCACCCTTTGCCTTGATGACATATTTGCACATGCTTGGCATTCTCTCAACCAGCTTCACCTGGAATGCTTTTCCAAAAGTCTTGAAGGAGTATTCACATATGCTGAGCACTTGTTTGGCTGCTTTTCCTCCACTCTGTGGTCCAACTCATCCCAAACCTTCTCAATCTAAGCTTGATGCCCTCAATCTCACACAAATTATCAATCAATTTACCAGGTACAACCCCAAATTCGTAAACACGGGCACTCTCATAGATAGCATCCTAACTAACTCGCCCTCTAAATACACCTCTGCTGTTTTCAACCAAGATCTCAGCGATCACTGCCTCATTGCCTGCATCCGTAATGGGTCTGCGGTCAAACGACCACCCTTCGGTGTCAAACGCTCCCTAAAACACTTCGGTGAACAGGCCTTTCTAATCGACCTGGCCGGGGTATCCTAGAATGACATTGACCTCATCCCGTCAGTAGAGGATGCCTGGTTATTTTTTAGAAGTGCCTTCCTCACCATCTTAAATAAGCATGCTCCATTCAAAAAAAAAATTGAACCAGGAATAGATATAGCCCTTGGTTCACTCCAGACCTGTCTGCCCTTGACCAGCACAAAAACATCCTGTGGTGTTCTGCATTAGCATCGAATAGCCCCCGTGATATGCAACTTTTCAGGTAAGTGAGGAACCAATATACACAGGCAGTTAGGAAAGCTAAGGCTAGCTTTTTCAAACAGAAATGTGCATCTTGTAGTACAAACTCAAAAAAGTTCTGGGACACTAAAGTCCATGGAGAATAAGAGCACCTCCCAGCTGCCCACTGCACTGAGGCTAGGAAACACTGTCACTACCGATAAATCCACTATAACTGAGAATTTCAATAAGCATTTCTCTACGGCTGGCCATGCTTTCCACCTTGCTACCCCTACCCCGGTTAACTGCCCAGCACCCTCCACAGCAACCTGCCCAAGCCCCCACCATTTCTCCTCCACCCAAATCCAGATAGCTGATGTTCTGAAAGAGTTGCAAAATCTGGACTCCTACAAATCAGCCGGGCTAGACAATCTGGACCCTCTCTTTCTAAAATTATCTGCCGAAATTGTTGCAACCCCTATTACTAGCTTGTTCAACCTCTCTTTCATATCGTCTGAGATTCCCAAAGATTGGAAAGCTGCCGCGGTCATCCCCCTGTTCAAAGGGGGAGACACTCTAGACCCAAACTGCTACAGACCTATATCTATCCTACCCTGCCTTTCTAAAGTCTTCGAAAGCCAAGTTAACAAACAGATTACCGACCATTTCGAATCCCACCGTACCTTCTCTGCTATGCAATCTGGTTTCAGAGTTGGTCATGGGTGCACCTCAGCCATTCTCAAGGTCCTAAACGGTATCATAACTGCCATCGATAAAAGACAGTACGGTGTAGCCGTTTTCATCGACCTGGCCAAGGCTTTCGACTCTGTCAATCACCACATTCTTATCGGCAGACTAAACCGCCTTGGTTTCTCAAATGACTGCCTCGCCTGGTTCACCAACTACTTCTCTGATAGAGTTCAGTGTGTCAAATCGGAGGGCCTGTTGTCCGGACCTCTGGCAGTCTCTATGGGGGTGCCACAGGGTTCAATTCTCGGGCCGACTCTCTTCTCTGTATACATCAATGATGTCGCTCTTGCTGCTGGTGATTCCTTGATCCACCTCTACGCAGACGACACCATTCTGTATGCTTCTGGACCTTCTTTGAACACTGTGTTAACTAACCTCCAGACAAGCTTCAATGCCATACAACTCTCCTTCCGCGGCCTCCAACTGCTCTTAAATGCAAGTAAAACTAAACACCTGCTTGCCCACCCAGCATCACTACTCTGGACGGTTCTAACTACAAATACCTAGGTGTCTGGTTAGACTGTAAACTCTCCTTCCAGACTCACATTAAACATCTCCAATCCAAAATTAAATCTAGAATCGGCTTCTTATTTCGCAACAAAGCATCCTTCACTCATGCTGCCAAACATACCCTCGTAAAACTGACCATCCTACCGATACTCGACTTCGGCGATGTCATTTACAAAATAGCCACAAACACTCTACTCAACAAATTGGATGCAGTCTATCACAGTGCCATCCGTTTTGTCACCAAAGCCCCATATACTACCCACCACTGCGACCTGTATGCTCTCGTTGGCTGGCCCTCGCTTCATATTCGTCGCCAACCCCACTGGCTTCAGGTCATCTACAAGTCTCTGATAGGTAAGGCCCCGCCTTATCTTAGCTCATTGGTCACCATAGTAGCACCCACCCGTAGCACGAGCTCCAGCAGGTATATCTCTCTAGTCACCCCCAAAGCCAATTCCTCCTTTGGCTGCCTTTCCTTCCAGTTCTCTGCTGCCAATGACTGGAATGAGTTGCAAAAATCACTGAAGCTGGAGACTCATATCTCCCTTACTAGCTTTAACCTCTCTGGGATATTCGGGACGCTAGCGTCCCACCTCAACAACAGCCAGTGAAATTGCAGAGCGCCAAATTCAAAACAGAAATCCCATAATTAAAATTCCTCAAACATACAAGTATTTTACACCATTTTAAAGATAAACTTGTTGTAAATCCAGCCACAGTGTCCGATTTCACTTTACGACGAAAGCACACCAAACGATTATGTTAGGTCAGCACCTAGTCACAGAAAAACACAGCCATTTTTCCAGCAAAAGAGAGGAGTCACAAAAAGCAGAAATAGAGAAAATGAATCACTAACCTTTGATGATCTTCATCAGATGACACTCATAGGACTTCATGTTACACAATACATGTATGTTTTGTTTGATAAAGTTCATATTTATTTCCAAAAATCTTAGTTTACATTGGCGCATTATGTTCAGTAATGTTTTGCCTCCAAAACATCTGGTGATTTTGCAGAGAGCCACATCAATTTACAGAAATACTCATAATAAACATTGCTAAAAGATAGAATTGTTATGCATGGAATTATAGATACATTTCTCCTTAATGCAACCGCTGTGTCAGATTTCCCAAAAACTTTGCGGAAAAAGCACACCATGCAATAATCTGAGTACGGCGCTCAGACACAAAAACATGCCATACAGATACCCACCATGTTGTGGAGTCAACAGAAGTCAGAAATAGCATTATAAATATTCACTTACCTTTGATGATCTTCATCAGAATGCACTCCCAGGAATCCCAGTTCCACAAATGTTTG
The DNA here is from genome assembly GCF_002910315.2 of Salvelinus sp. IW2-2015. Classification (NCBI taxonomy): domain Eukaryota; kingdom Metazoa; phylum Chordata; class Actinopteri; order Salmoniformes; family Salmonidae; genus Salvelinus; species Salvelinus sp. IW2-2015. The sequence goes on along the minus strand of NW_019942659.1, from coordinate 268,996 downwards.
TTTTGTTTCGATAAAGTCCATAATTTATGTCCAAATACCTCCTTTTTGTTTGCACGTTTAGTACACAAATCCAAACTCAGGAGGCGCGAGCAAAAATGGCGATAGTTCAGACGAAAAGTCCTATTACAGTTCGTAGAAACATGTCAAATTAAGTATAGAATCAATCTTTAGGATGTTTTTATCATAAATCTTCAATAATATTTCAACCGGAGAATTCCTTTGTCTGTAGAAATGCAATGGAAAGCAGTTAACTCTCACAGAAGTGCGCGAGAATGAGCTTGTGGCACTCTGCCAGACCCCTGACTCAGTCAGCTCTTATTCCCCCCTCCTTCACAGTAGAAGCATCAAACAAGGTTCTAAAGACTGTTGACATCTAGTGGAAGCTGTAGGTAGTGCAATATGACCCCATAGACACTGTATATTTGATAGGCAATGACTTGAAAAACTACAAACCTCAGATTTCCCACTTCCTGGTTGGATTTTTCTCTGGTTTTTGCCTGCCATATGAGTTCTGTTATACTCACAGACATCATTCAAACTGTTTTAGAAACTTCGGAGTGTTCTCTATCCAAATCTACTAATTATATGCATATTCTAGCTTTTAGGACTGAGTAGCAGGCAGTTTACTCTGGGCACCTTTTTATCCAAGCTACTCAATACTGCCCCCCAGTCCCAAAGAAGTTAAGCACCAGCTGTCTGAGCAGCTCACAGATAACTGCACCTGTACATAGCCCATCTGTAAATAGCCCAACCAACTACCTCATCCCCATACTGTATTTATTTATTTATCTGTCTCCTTTGCACCCCTGTATATCTACTTGCACATTCATATTCTGCACATCAATCACTCCAGTGTCTAATTGGTATATTGTAATTACTTCGTCACCATGGCCTATTTATTGCCTTACCTCCCTTTTCTTACCTCATTTGCACACACTGTATATAGATTTTCTTCAACTGTATTATTGACTGTATGTTTTGTTTATTTATTGTTTATGTGTAACTCTGTTGTAGTATGTGTCGAACTGCTTTGCTTTATTATTGGCCAGGTCACAGTTGTGAATGAGAACTTGTTCTCAACTTGCCTGCCTGGCTAAATAGAGGTGAAATAAATAACATTTTTTTTTTAAATTGGTTGCGGTCGGGGGATTGTGGAGGCCAGGTCATCTGATGCAGCACTCCATCACTCTCCTCCTTGGTCAAATAGCCCTTACACAGCCTGGAGGTGTGTTGGGTCATTGTCCTGTTGAAAAACAAATGATAGTCCCACTAAGCCCAAACCAGATGGCATGGTGTATCACTGCAGAATGTTGTGGTAGCCATGCTGGTTAAGTATGCCTTGAATTCTAAATAAATCACAGACGGTGTCACCAGCAAAGCACCCCCACACCATAACACTTCCTCCATTCTTTATGGTGGGAAATACACATGCGGAGATCATCCATTCACCCACACAGCGTCTCACAAAGACAGGTCGCAACCAAAATCTAAAATTTGGACTCTAGACCAAAGAACAGATTTCCGCTTTCTAATGTCCATTGCTTGTGTTTCTTGGCCCAAGCAAGTCTCTTCTTATTATTGGTGTCCTTTAGTAGTGGTTCTTTGCAGCAATTCGACCATGAAAGCCTGATTCACACAGTCTCCTCTGGACAGCTGATGTTGAGATGTGCCTGTTCCTTGAATTTGGGCTGCAATTTGTGAGGCTGGTTACTCTAATGAACTCATCCTCTGCAGCAGAGGTAACTCTGGGTCTTCCTTTCATGAGAGCCAATTTCTTCATAGCGCATGATAGTTTTTGCGACTGCACTTTCAAAGTTCTTGAAATTTTCCAGATTGACTAACCTCCATGTCTTAAAGTAATGATGGACTGTTGTTTCTTTGCTTATTTGAGCTGTTCTTGCCAAGATATGGACTTGGTCTTTTACCAAATATTCTGTATACCCCCCTACCTTGTCACAACACAACTTATTGGCTCAAATGCATTAAGAAGGAAATAAATTCCACAAATTAACTTTTAACAAGGCACACACGTTAATTGAAATACATTCCAAATGACTCATGAAGCTGGTGGAGAGAATGCCAAGTGTGTGCAAAGCTGTCGTCAAGGCAAAGGGTGGCTACTTTTAAGTGTTTTTTTGTTTGGTTTTGTTTGGTTACTACATGATTCCATGTTTCATAGTTTTGATGTCTTCACTATTATTCGAAAAATACTAAAAATAAATAAAAACCCTTGAATGAGTAGGTGTCCAAACTTTTGACTAGTACTCATATATATATATATATATTCCCACAATATTGATATAAGCAATCAATGCAATATATTTGGGCCAGGTAAACTTAGTTCTTTACCTCATGAATGAAAATACCGCAGCTAATGTGTCTGGTATCCGTCTAAGTTGCATCACCTGATTCTTTCATTTTTTTGCAGGAGGCAGAGTTTTTGACCTCCTCTATAGGTCAGCTCAAAGTTGTCCAGATGAAATATGTAGAAGCTAAGGACAGTTTGAGTGTCCTCAACAAAAACAATGCAGGTGAGCTGCTCGAACTACACTTAATGCATTCTATGTTTTGTTCAGTTTTTGTTTTGTATGGAAGCTTTTACAGATACTGAAATAAATGTATTGAAATGATCTTTTATGAAGATCTCACCCCACATTGGTGTTTGTAAGTATGACACTTCAATTGATAATTTACATTTTACCTTTTTCTTTTAGGAAAAGAATTGCTGGTGCCCCTCACAAGCTCTGTATCCTTATGTTACTGATCGGAGATGCCTATATATGTATTTTATTTTTAAACTTTTGCCTACTGAAAGCCTCCTAGTCTTCAAACATACAAGCAAACACATTTTTCTCATATTCAACACACTTGATTACTGTAATTTGAGATTGATTGAAGGTGCATTGTTAAATACAGTATTTAAAACATGAAAATGAGTCCACAGCGCCTTCTCTGCCATTTTATATTGTAGCAACCTTAACCCAATACCTAATGACCTCGTCAAAAGGTTCAGACCTTTTGGTGTAACAGTTGAGGTATCCCGGTCGGGGCTACCCCCGAATTCGCTACATTGGTATCAGAAGTGGGATGGTGCCTGTGAGGCAATCGGAGACGCGTGTATAAGTGAAGGACTTAGTATAGAGAATAGTGGGGACATACTCTCTCGTAAGACAGGGGGTAGTGTAGCGACCTTAACCCAACAACTATAATACCTCGTCAAGAGGTTCGAACCTCTTGGCGTAACGGTTAAGGTGTTGGCTTGACAGTCACTGGACCCGAGTTCGCTACAATATCTTCAGTATGCATTTCTTAATAGTGTTGTTGGAAGTTTTCTGTTGTCCTTTTAACATCACTTGCTATTAGATGTACATCCCTGGAACACTTAATGACGTGGAACATGTCTTAGTGGATGTGGGGACAGGATACTACGTTGAAAAGGTGGGCAGAAAAGTAATTGATAACAAATTGCTAATACCCTTCATTGTACAGTTGACGCATAAGTTCACTTTGGGTAAGTAATCTGTTTTCCAGTCCCAATTTAGATTTTTTTATTTTAACCTTGCCCAGCCGGAGCAATAATATCTTCTAATTTCGTGTACGCTGACATGACCCAATCCTTTGCTTTTATCAGGGTCGTGTTCATGGAGGCACACTGTAGCAATGGAAAAAGGAAAACAAGACACATTCTGAAAGATTGTTCCTACAAGTTTCACTTGTTTTTTTCAACTTTTTGTTTTGATCAGGGAACCCAGGAGTCATTTGACTATATTTTGTTAAACTCTGCTGTTCCATATACATGTATTTGCTTGTTAGTACAATTATTTGGAAATCTGTCTGTATAATATGAGTTTGTAAGCCTCATTTGAAATATCTCTGCAGAATGTTGATGGCACAAAAGAGTTTTTCAAGCGCAAAATAGAGTTCCTCACCAAGCAGATAGAGAAGGTTCAACCGGCTCTGCAGGAGAAACATGGCATGAAACAAGGTAACACACACAAATACAAATGTTTGTCATATTTGTAATACAAGTATTTCACTTAAATGCAATAGAACTTCACTTGTAGTTTATTTTGCTCATCCCTTCCTATCTGTGTTTTTTGTTCTGTCTTCTAGCTGTAATTGAGGGGATGAATATTAAGATCCAACAGCTTCAGAGTCAACAGGCTTCACAGTTGGGGACCACTGAAGCCTAACCAGGTGAAGATGGGGCTTACACCAGTCTGCTTGGGTTCTTCATGATGGGGATTTAGAGTTACTGAAAACAAATTCTGCATGAACTGTTAATTGGTTGATCTAAGGTAAAAGTGAACGAAAGACAAGTATATTTTCCATTTTGTTCAAATCCACAGATCAAAAATAAAACAATTTTAAAACTACCATAAAACAGTCCCAACGTACAGGCTAAAACAGTCTATGGCTAAAACCGCCTGTCGTCACTAGTTACCACAGCCACAAAGTCATAATTATGGCTAAACCCGCCTATTTCTATTATTTATTCAAATCTGATTTAAAAAGGTCCAATGCAGCTGTTTTTATCTTGATATCAAATAATTTCGGAGGAACAATTAAGTACCTTACTGTGATTGTTTTTCAATTAAAATGGTCAAGCAGAAACAAAAATACCTTCTTAGCAAAGACCAATTTTGCAAGCAAGAATTTAGCTAAGACTGTCAGGGAGTGGTCTTTGTGGGGAGAGGAAAACTGAAAACTATCTGTTCTTGGCAGAGATGTTTGGAACTCTTTCTTATTGGTCTAAACTAATTTACCGCCTGGTGCCAAAACGCCATCCCACCACAACCGGCTGAAATTTCAGGCTGCCTTTTCAAACATCTCTTACACTAAAAGGGCATTATATTGTGAAAAAGATATTACAATTTCCAACCTCCATAGTGTGTGTGTGTGTGTGTGTGTGTGNTGTGTGTGTGTGTGTGTGTGTGTGTGTGTGTGTGTGTGTGTGTGTGTGTGTGTGTGTTTGACTGCACTGGGCCTTAAACCTAACTATAACCACACTGCTAACCTTATGCCTAACTTTTTTAAATTAAGACCAAAAAGCTATTTTGACTTTGTGGCTGTGACAACCAAAACCTTCAGCTGTGTGGTGCCAGGAAGTGGAAGTATGCAGTCCACTTTCAGGTTTCTGTTTCAAAAGTGCAGTATACGTAAACCTTGGCAACAGTCCAAACTCAAAGTAGACATCCCTCGGCCCCAAACCCTCAGCTCTTGAATTACATTTTACATCGTCACATCCGAGTGTACCTTAAATGTCCCTTGCCCAAGCGAGGGAGAGTGATGATCGGAGATGCAACGTCCTTGGTGGAAATCTTGAAATTGAGCTTAAAAACAACCAACCTAAAGCTGTTAAGTACCTAGCAAGCTAACGTAACTAGCTAGCACTCCTGTCAGGTAGCTAGCTAGCTACAGTTACAGTTATAACTGGCTAGTTTGGACATTTATACCAATACATTTCAGAATTCCAAAAAATATGTGCATGAAGCTAGCTATGTTTGATAGGCTCCTAGCTACGAGACTAAGCCAATTTGCCAACGCAAATTAATTTCATCTATCTATCTATACACAAACACACACACAGTACCAGTCAAAAGTTTGGACACACCTACTCATTCCAGGGTTTTTCTTTATTTTACTATTTTCTACATTGTAGAATAATAGTGAAGACATCAAAACTATGACAACACATATGGAATCATGTAGTAACCAAAAAAGTGTTAAACAAATCAAAATATATTTGAGATTCTTCAAATAGCCACCATTTGCCTTGATGACAGCTTTGCACACTCTTGACATTCTCTCAACCAGCTTCATGAGGTAGTCACCTGGAATCCATTTCAATTAACAGGTGTGCCTTAAGTTAATTGGTGGAATTTCTTTCCTTAATGCGTCTGAGCCAATCAGTGGCGTTGTGACATGGTAGGGGTGGTATACAGAAGATAGCCCTATTTGGTAAAAGACCAAGTCCATATTATAGCAAGAACAGCTCAAATAAGCAAAGAGAAACGGCAGTCCATCATCATGAAGGTCAGTCAATCCAGAAAATTCTCAAGAACTTTGAAAGTTTCTTCAAGCGGTATGAAGTCTCCCGGGTGGCGCAGTGGTCTAGGGCACTGCATCGCAGTGCTAGCTGCGCCACCAGAGTCTCTGGGTTCGCGCCCAGGCTGGGCTGGGTTCGCGCCCAGGCTCTGTCGCAGCCGGCCGCAACCGGGAGATCCGTGGGGCGACGCACAATTGGCATAGCGTCGTCCGGGTTAGGCCGGTAGGGAGGGTTTGGCCGGTAGGGATATCCTTGTCTCAGTATGTAAAAATGTAATAAAATGTATGCACTCTACTGTAAGTCGCTCTGGATAAGAGCGTCTGCTAAATGACTAAAATGTAAATGTGAAATGAAGCTGGCTCTCATGAGGACAGCCACAGGAAAGGAAGGCCCAGAGTTACCTCTGCTGCAGAGGATAAGTTCATTAGTTACCAGCCTCAGAAATCGTCAATTAACTGCACCTCAGATTGCAGCCCAAATAAATGCTTCACAGAGGTCAAGTAACAGACACATCTCAACATCAACTTTTCAGAGGAGACTGCGTGAATCAGGCCTTCATGGTCGAATTGCTGCAAAGAAATCACATCTAAAGGTCACCAATAAGAAGAAGAAGACTTGCTTGGGCCAAGAAACACAAGCAATGGACATTAGACCCCGGTGGAAATCTGTCCTTTGGTCTGATGAGTCCAAATGTTTGATTTTTGGTTCCAACTGCCGTGTCTTTGTGAGACGCAGAGTAGGTGAATGGATGATCTCGAAATGTTCGGTTCCCACCTAGAAGCATGGATGTGGGGGCGTTTTGCTGGTGACACTGTGATATATTTAGAATTCAAGGCACACTTAACCAGCATTGCTACCACAGCATTCTGCAGTGATACGCCATCCCATCTGTTTTGCACTTAGTCCCACTATCATTTGTTTTTCAACAGGACAATGACCCAAAACACTCCTCCAGGCTGTGGAAGGGCTATTTGACCAAGAAGGGGGGTGATGGAGTTCTGCATCCCCCCGACCTCAACCCAATTGAGATGGTGAAGGAAAAGCAGCCAACAATTGCTCAGCATATGTGGGAACTCCTTCAAGATTGTTGGAAAAACATTCCAGGTGACTACCTCATGAAGCTGGTTGACAGAATGCCAAGACTGTGCAAAGCTGTCATCAAGGCAAAGGGTGGTTACTTTGAATCTCAAACATAAAATATACTTTGAAGTGTTGAACACTTTTTTTGGTTACTACATCAAATCAAATTTATTTATATAACCCTTCTGACATCAACTGATATCTCAAAGTGCTGTACAGAAACCCAGCCTAAAACCCAAACAGCAAGCAATGCAGGTGTAGAAGCACGGTGGCTAGGAAAAACTCCCTAGAAAGGCCAAAACCTAGGAAGAAACCTAGAGAGGAACCAGGCTATGAGGGGTGGCCAGTCCCTCCCACTACATGACTCCATGTGTGTTGTTCCTACCCTGTGCTTTGACCTCTTTCTCCCCTCTCTCTCCAGATGAAATCTCGCGTCTTGTGACGGCCGGCCGCCCAACAACCCCCCGCTTGACCCTATCCCCTCCTCTCTTCTCCAGACCATTTCCGGAGAACCTCTCCTTACCTCACCTCGCTCATCAACCATCCTTGACCGCTGGCTACGTCCCTTCCCGTCTTCAAGAGAGTGAGAGTTGCACCCTTCTAAAAAAAACTCCACTTCGATCCCTTCCGATGTCAACAACTACAGACCAGTATTCCCTTCTTTCTTTTCTCTCCAAAACTATTGAACGTGCCGTCCTTGGCCAGCTCTCTCCTGCTATCTCTCTCAGAATGACCTTCTTGATCAAATCAGTCAGGTTTCAAGACTAGTCATTCAACTGAGACTGCTCTTCTCTGTGTCACGGAGGCGCTCCGCACTGCTAAAGCTAACTCCTCTCTCTGCTCTCATCCTTCTAGACTATCGGCTGCCTTTGATACTGTGAACCATCAGATCCTCCTCCTCCCACCTCTCCGAGCTGGGCATCTCCGGCGCGGCCCACGCTTGGATTGCGTCCTACCTGACAGGTCGCCCTACCAGGTGGCGTGTGCGAGAATCTGTCTCTGCATCCACGTGCTCTCACCACTGGTGTCCCCAGGGCTCTGTTCTAGGCCCTCTCCTATTCCTCGCTATACACCAAGTCACTTGGCTCTGTCATATCCTCACATGGTCTCTCCTATCATTGCTATGCAGACGACACACAATTATATCTTCTCCTTTCCCCCTCTGATAACCAGGTGGTGAATCGCATCTGCATGTCTGGCAGACATATCAGTGTGGATGACGGATCACCACCTCAAGCTGAACCTCGCAAGACGGAGCTGCTCTTCCTCCCGGGGAAAGGACTGCCCGTTCCATGATCTCGCCATCGGTTGACAACTCCATTGTGTCCTCCCTCCAGATGTGCTAAGAACCTTGGCGTGATCCTGGACAACACCCTGTCGTTCTCAAACTAACATCAAGGCGGTGACCCGTTCCTGTAGGTTCATGCTCTACAACATTCGCAGAGTACGACCCTGCCTCACGCAGGAAGCGCGCAGGTCCTAAATCCAGGCACTTGTCATCTCCCGTCTGGATTACTGCAACTCGCTGTTGGCTGGGCTCCCTGCCTGTGCCATTAAACCCCTACAGCTCATCCAGAACGCCGCAGCCCGTCTGGTGTTCAACTTTCCCAAGTTCTCTCTCACGTCACCCGCTCCTCCGCTCTCTCCACTGGCTTCCGTTGAAGCTCGCATCCGCTACAAGACCATGGTGCTTGCCTACGGAGCTGTGAGGGAGAGGGCACCTCCGTACCTTCAGGCTCTGATCAGGCCTACACCCAAACAAGGGCACTGCGTCATCCACCTCTGCGCTGCTCGCCTCCCTACCTCTGAGGAAGTACAGTTCCGCTCAGCCCAGTCAAAACTGTTCGCTGCTCTGGCACCCCAATGGTGGAACAAACTCCCTCACGACGCCGACGCCAGGTCAGCGGAGTCAATCACCACCTTCCGGAGACACCTGAAACCCCACCTCTTTAAGGAATACCTAGGATAGGATAAAGTAATCCTTCTAACCCCCCCCCTTAAAAGAGTTAGATGCACTATTGTAAAGTGGTTGTTCCACTGGATATCATAAGGTGAATGCACCAATTTGTAAGTCGCTCTGGATAAGAGCGTCTGCTAAATGACTTAAATGTAAATGTAATGTAAATGTTTCGTAGTTGATGTCTTCACTAGTAATCTAAAATGTAGAAAATAGTAAAAATGAATAAATAACCCTTGAATGAGTAGGTGTGTCCAAACTTCTGACTGGTACTGTATATTTTTAAGCAAGCTAGCGTCATAATTTTGACTGACATGCCGAAATGTTGATTTAAATTTGACACTTCGTGGCCACCAGAGTATGAGAAGGCTTCCCGAGTGGCGCAGCGGTCTAAGGCACTGAATCGCAGTGCTAGAGGTGTCACTGCAGACCCTGGTTCAATCCCGGGCTGTATCACAATCGGCCGTGATTGGGAGTACCATAGGGTGGCGAACAATTGGCCCAGTGTCGTCTGGGTTAGGGGAGCGTTTGGCCGGGGTAGGCTGTCATTGTAAATAAGAATTTAACTCAGTTGCGTAGTTAAATAAAGGTAAAACATAAAATAGAATGACACGTGACTACAGTTTGCATTGAATTGTAGGTCATATCAACCCCACAAGTGAGCAAAGTTCTTCACTCACTGCCTCAAATGAAATCGGGGGCCAAGGGGGCAACGGTAGTGAATTGGACTGGCACTTAAGATGGCAATCAAACTGCATCTGGTTGCAACAGGGATTCCCCCAAAGTGGCTAGTGTAAGGGCTGAGGAGATTCAAATAAAGTGCTTGGACTGCAGCCCTTGTACCTCAGTTGTATAAACAGAGGAAGAGGAGAAGTGAGAGGGATAACCCCACAGAATTTTCACAGGATATATAAATGTGAAGCATCCGTTTGGTGTTTACACTCTACCAAATATGGTGATGAGAGGAAGCCCAGTGGCTGGCAGTGTGAGAAGCGAAATGGATTTTGGCCGACATTCTGCACAATTTCTCATCGATTAAACATTTGATCTCCATACAGTTTTCTGTATTCCAAAACTAGAATCTGTAAAGACTGCCAAAGTTTAGGAGTGCAAGGGCTAATTTAGTTGTTGCACACGTGCACTTCAGAAGTAAGCATTCCCCAACGGAAATGTGCAAATAAATTCTAGAACGTGCAAATAGGATGTCATTAGCTCAGCCTAGCCTCCGCCCACCTCCTTGCTTATTCTGCCCACTATGATTAATTTGCTCCCATTGGAAACGACAGGCTCTGCTCTATCTTGGATTAGTTATACAAATATTGTACAACCCTGGCTAAAATGAAAAAAAAAATTTGGTCAAAATAACGGCAATTTTAATTTTGGGGGATTTTAGCTAATCCTAACTATGTCCCTAACCTTAACTCCCCCCCCCCAAAAAAAGCATGATCCATCCTAGCCATGACCGTGTAAATGCGCCCCAAATCTCTCTTCTCCAGCAGGTGGAGTTTTGTATTTTTTTCGCTCACCGAGCAAGGAGTATAGAAGTCAATGAGTTTCGAATTTGGTTAACATTAAATTGAATGGCATATTTGATCGAATATAAGTTTCGTAATGCTTCGGTTGTTACAAGTCTACTAATGTAAAGTACAACACGTGACATCCCGGCAGCTTTGGAGAAAAAAACACTTTACAGCTGAGTTGTGCCTTTTGTCCACACACCTATCTACCTTCTCATTGGCTATAATGGTCCCACTTGATCTTGCCTCCTTCCGACTGCCTTCCATTTTAAGACTTCTCTTCTCATCCCTAAAGCGGCCACTTCAGTATCTGGTCAATATAATGGATAATCTGTGGTATAAATGTAGGAGTCTACAATCTCACTATGTCAGTATTAGAAAACACCCGATTCGACTACAATCACCCCATTAAAAGGTAGAAAAGGATGGGATAAGAATCCCAGCTGGAAATGAATTGGAGAAACGTATAATGCTCTGCCCAGCAGATTGTCGACCAATTGCGTTCACGTTGTCATGTGCGTCACGCGGTTGCTAAACTAGCTAATTGTCACGTAATCCCTTTTTAAAAGTCAGGGTATGAGTCGAGAAACCAGCCTATTTCCTTGAAGTACGGTATGTCACGAGTTGAAAGCTATACTATACTATAGAGAACAAGTTAATTATCTCACATCTCTGAAAATAATGGTAATGTTAAACCACTAACATTGAGTGGCTGCTGCCAACATACTGACTCAACTCCAGCCACTTTAATAATGGAAAAATGTATGTAAATTTTCTTTCCACTAGACACTTTAAACAATACCACTTAATATAATGTTTACATACCCTATATTACTCATCTCATATGTATATACTGTACTCTATACCATCTACTGCATCTTGCCATCTTTATGTAATACATGTATCACTAGCCATTTTAAACAATGCCACTTTTATATGTTTACATACCCTACATTACTCATATCATATGTATATACTGTACTCTATACCATCTACTGCACCTTGCCTATGCCGTTCTGTACCATCACTCATTCATATATTTTTATGTACATATTCTTCATCCCTTTACACTTGTGTGTATAAGGTAGTTGTTGTGAAATTGTTAGGTTAGATTACTCGTTGGTTATTACTGCATTGTTGGAACTAGAAGCAAAAGCATTTTGCTACACTCGCATTAACATCTGCTAACCATGTGTATGTGACAAATAAAATTTGATTTGATTTGATTTAATGTTGTGTTTTTGAGCAATCGTTCAATTGACTCCTTGGGGGAGTGTTCTTGTCCAGAATCGCCCAGAATGCATCGCGCGGCCCATTGACGATAATTGGGGAACGTACACGATGGAGTTCTTTGGCTGTTTGAAAGTTCATTCATTCTGGCGTAAACGATGGACTACTAGAACGTAAACCTAAATCAAGGAGTTTCTTCGTCCGTCGTTTCTCGAATAGCTAGCTTACATTTATTGTACAAATAAATAGTATTTGTATTGCAAGCTCTAGCTTGAGTGAATCAGTGTTGCCTGGATGAAAAGTACAGTAAATGCCAATATGATAAAGGCAAACGGATGGAACATACCACCAAATGCCCCCGCGTGTATGGAGAAGCATTTGGACTCGGCGCAGTACAGGGGAGGTAAGCAAAGTCACAGCTAGTGTGTGATGCAGCCTTGTGTGGTAGTTAGCTTCCAGACACATGGCTATTAGAAAGGGCTAGCTAACTACCGGCACAGCACGTTGTGTTGTCGCAGAATAAAGTGTTATATTGTGGACATGTAAATCAGCCACTAAGACAAAAGTCATAACCTATCGAATTTACATAATTAACAGCAAAAACACACAGTAAAAGCATGTTTGTTCTAAGGTAAAATGTACTGTAGCTAGTAAGCTACTGTAGCTAACTTGTTATTTCGAAGAGAATGATAATTTATATTTCTATAGCGCTTTTCATAACAACCTCAACGCGCTTCAATGGTGCGTTACTAGTTCCTCTAACGTTATCATATTGCAAGCTAGCTACCGTTGGACATAAGCTAACAATTATAGCTTGCTAGCTATGCTAAATAACCTGCCACCCTATCCTATGGCACTTCAGCACAGGCACAAGACACCATATGATTCAGCTATTGACATTTTTCTATTTTCTTCCCATAGATGGCACCCTGTTGCTGGGGGCCTCCAGTCTGACAGGCAGGTGTTGGCAGGGCTCCATCTGGGTCTACTGTGATCCCAAGCAGTCTCCCAACGAGGGCTTCTGCAAGGCTGGTGTCCAGACAGAGGCAGGCATCACAGAGGCAAAGTGGGTTTCGGAGAGGGGTATCCTAGTTGCATCTGACTCTGGTAAGTAGGCATGACAGTAATCATTACTAAATGCATATCATATTCTGCTGTAAATAAGGCTGGTCTAAAGTGAGGGAAATATAGTTGTTAAAAGTACAATGATTACATTTAATTCAGGCCGATATCATCTAGATTATTTGCGAGCTATACAAAAGTGTGGATGCAATGTGGTTTGACTGGTGTTGTAGGTGCTGTTGAGCTGTGGGAGCTAGCAGAGGATGAGAGTCTGCTGGTGAATCGGTTTGCCAAACTCGAGCATGATCACATCGTTACCAGCGTGAGCCCTGCTGGGTCAAGCCACGCCATCAGCGGCAGTATGGACAACCGGTCAGTAGGGGGCAGTCTCTATTTGTGTCTCATTCAGAGTATGTGAGCGAGGAGCGGAGTGTGACCAATTTGACTGAAGCGTTATGCGATATTCCCGAAGGCTGGAGCGTTGGCCTTCTCGCCCACTTGTAATTTCAATCCAGTAAGAGCTCACGTCACAAGCTCAGGGCTTTCCTGACCAAGCATGCATTTGTAGTTTACTTGTGCTGCGGTAGCCCCTTGCTTTAGCTACTAACATGGAGTTCACTTAATATTTTCACAAAGAAACGGATAAAACATGGGTGCAAAATCAAGGTGAGTTACAAAGATGAGGACCAAGCGCAAGAGGGAGTGCAGTGATGGTGTCTAACTAATAAATCAAATTTTAATGGTCACATACGTATATTTAGCAGATGTAATTGCGGGTGTAGTGAAATACTTGTTCCAACAGTGCAGTAATATCATAACATTTCATAACAATACACACATCTAAAGTAAAATATATATAAATATTAGGACAAGCGATGTCGGAGTGCCATTGACTAAAATACAGTAGAATATAATACAATATATTAGGTGGGGGTGGGGGTAGGTAACAACATCTCCACCCCGCTGATCCTCAACACTGGGCATGCACGCCTCCAACTCAATCAACAAGTTTGCGGACGACACTACAGTGGTAGGCTTGATTACCAACAACGACGAGATGGCCTACAGGGAGGAGGCGAGGGCCCTCGGAGTGTGGTGTCAGGAAAATAACCTCACACTCAACGTCAAAACAAAGGAGATGATTGTGGAGGAAACTTCAGCTTCAGGAAACAGCTGAGGGAGCACCCCCCTATCCACATCGACGGGACAGTAGTGGAGAGGGTAGTAAGTTAAGTTCCTTGGCGTACACATCACAAACTGAATTGGTCCACCCACACAGACAGCGTGGTGAAGAAGGCGCCTCTTCAACCTCAGGAGGCTGAAGAAATTTGGCTTGTCACCAAAAGCACTCACAAACTTCTACAGATGCACAATCGAGAGCATCCTGTCGGGCTGTATCACCGCCTGGTACTGCAACTGCTCCGCCCACAACCGTGACTCAGAGATGCTGGCCTTTAGTGTCTCCAGTGGCATTGCAAGTGTGGAGAGGATATTCTCCGCTGCTGGCCGGCTCTCCAGACACCATCGCGTGAGCCTGAAGCCCCAGACTGGCCAAACTCGTGTTTCTAAAAATGAGACTTTTTTTGTTTAATTTTTTTTTCATTTTAAGTCAGTCACAGCCTATATGTGCCGTTTATAGACTAATGATTTAATACAACAAAATGTTTAAATGCTGAGCACTTTGTCCCTACCAGCCTATTGTGTCACACTCAAATGCTTCACAATTTATTTCTTTGTAGTCTATAGCCTTGAAATAATGAAAATATAGCCTAAATTAGTTTGTTCCTTGGGCTCTCTGTCTGGCTCCTGACATATTTAGTATTTATTTTCTGTTTAATGACATGTATCCTATTTTAAATGAGTGCTTCTTACATTCACCTTTTCATGTTTATTAAAATACTTTTCATTAATCATATGGTTTGGGTTCAATACTTAAAAACTAAATGGTAGGTCCAAGTAGTAAAAAAATAAATTGGTGTTGGTTCAATTGTGATTTTAATGAACGGAGCGAATTTGTTTTCCTTGTGAGCGAGGAGTGGTTGGAAAGGTGGAGCACCTGAGCGGTGTGCAAGCAACGCTCCTTGAGTGATGAGTGGGATCAGACCGCTCAACTCCGCTCACATACTCTGGTCTCATGCAAATTTTGGATTAATGGTATGACAGACCTAGGCCCTCAGTGTAACTGGCCTGGCTGTGAGTCTATTTTGACAGCTGCAGGTAATGGGAGTGTTGTAGCTTGGTTTGCATTTCCTGGTGAAGATATCATTTTAATGCTGTCATAGGCCTAAGTCTTGCTCGGTTCTTTCTCTTTTCTACCTGCTGCAGAATCAAAGTCTGGGACCTTATTCAGGGGGAAGTGGTCAGCACATATAATGGTAAGGAAACTATACCTCATCTCTGTATTTTGAGCTGCACTATGTCTTAACTGGTGAACATGTCAGTGGCAGTTTCTCATGTTTCTATAGCTTGTGTATTTATTTAACTGGATCGGTCACCTGTTCCACAGCTCACTCGAAGCCAGTCACTTGTGTGTCCTGCAATCCATCCGATGACTCCCTCTTCCTCTCATGTGGCCAGGTAAGAGCCAAGACTAATTAGAGGGTTGTCTGTTTTAATTGGTTCAGTTTGGAATGTGGCTTTTCTATTGTGTGATATGAAGCTAGATACAGTAGGTTGTAACTTACTGAAAGGAGAACCTTGTAACTGTATGAAACGTGTTAATGCACGGTCTCCTCTCATTGATGTCTCTCTCCATTCCCCTTCACTCAGGATGGTCGTCTGTTGCTTTGGGACAGGAGGAAACCCACCAAACCAGCCTCTAGATTAGGTGAATAGAACAAGTCTGAACTGCAGTCAGCTAGGCAGCAGGATTTTCACGGGGCCGAGATGCATAGTCTTCTGTTGCCAATGGATTGACAGTGACATTTTATCTTGGCTTGTCAGTGGTTCATGGTTTTTAAGGTAGCCTTGGATTCTGTTGTCGAAGTGTATATCCTTGAGTAGCACAATCTTATGAATTGTGATAAATGCAGGTCGGGTCACTGCAGTAGGAACTCAGAACAACATGTTGTTGAAAAACAGGATTGTTTGGAAAATATGGTTTAATTTTCCAAATGTATTAAGCAAACTTTTCTAGCGACCCTAGTAATTTCAATAATTGTGTGTTGGGACAATTCTGTGTTTTTTAAAAATAAATATCCACTTCAAAGGTATCTAGACTTCTGCAGCACACCAATTACCCATTCGTTGTGTTCAAAGTGCACATGCAATACATGTAAATAGTGGAAATCAAAAACATGTACATGGTCAGGTGTGTCCAACCATGTTGTCCAGTGCATGTTGGTGATTTCCCAGCTGACTTTGGAGATTTTATCTTGTCTCAGACGTAGAGCCCAGCTGTTGTCCTACATCAGTAGCCTGGCATCCCCACCGCAGGACCACAATCGCCTACGGTAAGGACCAGTGCTACATTTCCCATGATGCATAGTGGTCCAAGCACATTGTTCTCAATGATTGATCTGCCAGGCTTTAATGATATGTTTGTTGATAATGGTGTTTGTGTTGATTTAGGCGATGAGCTGGGACGAGTGACTCTGAAGGACTTTCAGGGAACAGAGCCTGGCCAGACACAGAGCACCCACAGCCGCAGGGTCTGCGGCCTAGCCTTCTCATCACACAGGTAAACACCAACTCACACATCTACAGCAGTCAATGGTTTGTCAGACTAAACTAACACAATGATCTCTTACCTTCCAACACAGTGCCCCCTTGCTTGCCTCAATCAGTGATGACTGCACTGTTGCTGTGATGAACTCCGAGCTTAAGGAAATGTAAGTGTCTATGTATGGGCTGTTTACAATTGCTTCCTAGTTCATCCTTTTGGCTTGTTAACTCGAGCTATGCAATAAAATTGTGAAAATAATGTATTTGTACCCAATCTCTCCAACATGTGGCTCTACTGCTCCCCTCCAGGTTGAGAGACAAGAGGCACCAGGACTTTGTTCGGGGTGTCTGCTGGGCCCCTGGCGGTTCTGACACACTGACCACCGTGGGCTGGGACCACCAGGTCCTCCACCATGTCATGGGACAGGATGTACCCGCCACTGGATACTCCACGTCCCCACTGTAGACCCACCACCCAGCCTGGGTCAGGAGAGGGGGGAGTTGTAAAAGTATGGTTTTGTGGGGGAGAATTTGAGGGGTTGGCATGAGGGTAGAAATTGTCAACACCGGAGCAGAGCAGTATTAAGATGGTTTTCCTAGTCTAAGTACCCCTGGCCATAGTGGGTTATCTTTCCAACTGATTTGTTAAATCATGTGTGAAGGTAGTCAGCGATAAACAAAGTAAATCGGGATGTTTTTCACAACAACTGGGGGAATCAAGAGGCTACACATCTCTGCTGTTTTGGTCCAGCAGTGATCACATTGCAGCAGCGTGAAGCGCACATGGACCTACATTTCTGGGGAGTTCAGTCTTGTGTTGCATATTTTCTGTTCATGGCAATGTCATATGCTGAGTCTGTTTTAAGGTGTATGTTAACCACTTTTTGGATATCACCTTTGTTTTGCAGTTTGTAGGGAAATGAACAGATGGATTGTTGTCTAGTTATCATGAGGGGTACTTTTAGACTTGGGTTTGGGAATGCTGCCAAAGGCAATGGTCATCTTTAATCTAATGAACCCATCTGATCACGCTTATACTCCAGTGAGTCCAACCCCATGTAACCTTTGTTTACCCACCCTGGGGGTGCTGTATTACGTGGCATGTACGCCAGTCTGAGAAGTGGGAGCCACTGGCTCATTGGATAGCAAGATTGTGGGTTAATTGGACTCAATTAAACCATGGCTCATCCAAGCATTCTGAAATCACACTAGACTAGAATGACCTGGTTCAAGTTGTAACCATAATCAATACCATGGGCAATTTGTTTTCTAAATTAATGAATCATTTCTGTAAAGTCCTTGACTTCACTACATGGCTTATTTGTCCCATTGTGATTCCATATCTTCCCCCCTTGGCACTTTCTTTTGTTTAGATGGTCTCGTCTCATGTGTGCCAGAAACAGAAAGCACAGTTAACGGTTTTCATCCACACAAGGCTGCTCCTTGGATTGTATGTACAGTACATGTCTGGTGTTGCTTTTTGGAAGTCCGAGCAGTGCTACTTAACTGACTTAATCTACTTTTTCCATCCTTGAATAAAGTATGTCTGATTACTGTATAGTCATGAGTTGCTTTTGGTTTTCCAAGCACTTGAATGTTACTTAACTTTTAGTCCTCTGTAGGAAATTATTCTCAGACAATTTGGTAGAAACAAATTAATTTGTAACTTTACATTTTAATATCACAGGTAAAACAACAATACAAAGGAGTGGCCTGTGCCCTGACCTTTGCACTGGTATATTTGGCCTAATTCAATGTTTAAAACCAGAAATCCAGGGAAGGCAATCCAGGGTAATTATAGTTTCAATTGTTTCTGAATGTGGTGGCTTTTGTGCCAAATCATTCTAAAAGGACTTGGAACATGCCAAAGTTACCAAAAATCAGATGGTCATGTCAACTTGGACTCGTGTCAGGAGATATCAACAGCCTTGGATAACTACATTAATAACTGTTTATTTTTGTATAAATGAGCAGCTTAAGTAATGACAGACACAATGGCAAAAGTAGCGTGCAGGGGCATGCCTCTGCATTTATTTGAACTGCTTAGGTTAAGAACGTTCTACTCCTAAATTAAATTGACACCATCTGAAATATAATTTTCAGGCAATGTTTGTCCACTCCTCAATTGTCCAGTGTAGAGTTTGACAGATTATGATTTTTCAACACCGATACCGATTATTGGACGACCAAAAAAAGCCAATGACAATTACAACAATACTGAATCAACACTTAACTTTATATAATACATCAATAAAATCAATTTAGCCTCAAATAAATAATGAAACATGTTCAATTTCGTTTAAGTAATGCAAAAACAAAGTGTTGGAGAAGAAAGTAAAAGTGCAATATGTGCCATGTAAGAAAGCTAACGTTTAAGTTCCTTGCTCAGGATATGAGAACATATGAAAGCTGGTGGTTCCTTCTAACATGAGTCTTTAATATTTCCAGGTAAGAAGTTTTAGGTTGTAGTTACAGTATAGCTTCTTGTGTAACAGTATAGCTTCTGTCCCTCGCTCCTACCTGGGCTCGAACCAGGAACAATTTGATAACAGCCACCCTCGAAGCAGCGTTACCCATGCAGAGCAATGGGAACAACTACTCCAAGTCTCAGAGCGAGTGACGTTTGAAACGCTATTAGCGCGCACCCTGCCAACTAGCTAGCCATTTCATATCGGTTACACCAGCCTAATCTCGGGAGTTGATAGGCTTGAAGTCATTAACAGCGCAATGTTTGAAGAGCTGCTGGCAAAACGCACGAAAGTGCTGTTTGAATGAATGCTTACGAGCCTGCTGGTGCCTACCATCGCTCAGTCAGACTGCTCTATCAAATCATAGACTTAATTATAACATAACACAGAAATACGAGCCTTAGGTGATTAATATGGTCGAATCCGGAATCTATCATCTCAAACAAAACGTTTATTCTTTCAGTGAAATACGGAACTGTTCCGTATTTTATCTAAGGAGTGGCATCCATAAATCTAAATATTCCTGTTACATTGCACAACCTTCAATGTTATGTCATAATTCCGTAATATTCTGGCAAATTAGTTCGCAATGAGCCAGGCGGCCCAAACTGTTGCATATACCCTGACTCTGCGTGCAATGAACACAATTTCACCTGGTTAATATTGCCTGCTAACCTGGATTTCTTTTAGCTAAATATGCAGGTTTCAAAATATATACTTCTGTGTATTGATTTTAAGAAAGGCATTTATGGTTAGGTACAGTTGTGCAACGATTGTGCTTTTTTCGCAAATGCGCTTTTGTTAAATCATCCACCGTTTGGCAAAGTTGGCTGTCTTTGTTAGGAAGAAATAGTCTAAACACAGTTTGCAATGAGCTAGGCGGCCCAAACTGCTGCATATACCCTGACTCTGTTGCAAGAGAAGTGACACCATTTTTCCTAGTTAAAAATAAATTCATGTTAGCAGGCAATTTTAACTAAATATGCAGGTTTAAAAATATGTACTTGTGTATTGATTTTAAGGCATTGATGTTTATGGTTAGGTACACGTTGGAGCAACGACAGTCCTTTTTTGCGAATGAGCACCGCATCGATTATATGCAACGCAGGACACGCTAGATAAACTAGTAATATCATCAACCATGTGTAGTTAACTAGTGATTATGATTGATTGTTTTTTATAAGATAAGTTTAATGCTAGCTAGCAACTTACCTTGGCTTCTTACTGCATTCGCGTAACAGGCAGGCTCCTCGTGGAGTGCAATGTAAGGTAGGTGGTTAGAGCGTTGGACTTGTTAACCGTAAGGTTGCAAGATTGAATCCCCGAGCTGACAAGGTAAACTGTAGTTCTGCCCATGAACAAGGCAGTTAACCCACCGTTCCTAGGCTGTCATTGAAAATAAGAACGTGTTCTTAACTGACTTGCCTAGTTAAATAAAGGTGTAAAAAAATATATATATATACTGATTTCCGATTGTTATGAAAACTTGAAATCGGCCCTAATTAATCGGCCATTCTGATTAATTGGTCGACCTCTAGACCAGTGTTTGTGATCACGTGCCCACTGGATCTCCTTGTTTTTAGCTGATACGAGTGGAACCCGGTGTGGTTGTCTGCTACTATAAGGACAGACTAGTTGTGCGTTCTGAGATGCTGTTTTGCACACCACTGTTGTTATTTGCCTGTTAGCTTGCACGATTCTTGCCACTCTCCTCCGACCTCTCATCAACGACATGTTTTCACCCACAGGACTGCCGCTGACTGGATCTGTTTGTCATACTATTCTCAGTAAACCATAGACACTGTTGTGCATGAAAAGCCCAGGAGGCTGGCTGTTTCTGATATAGTGGAACCGGCGCGCCTGGCACCGACAATCATACCTCGCTCATAGTTGCTTAGGTCACTCATTCTGCTCATTCTAATGTTCAGTTATATAACAAACCACAGCTGCTTGACTGTAGGAGCGAACTATTTTTGTGAATGGGGGTGGTGTACCTAATAAACTGACCACTGTAGGTTCTACAGACCATGGAGACCATATTACTTCTCCTGTCCTTATGTGGTAAATGGCTGACATCTGTTTTGCTTCTATTTAGTCCTCCATTGTATGGAACATATCTTGCTCACCTGACTGAAGTAGAAGATCAAAAGATAAACAGTTTACATAGTTGTTGCACCCTTAAGTATAATATAGTGAACAATATACAACATTTGTTCTTAATGTATTGTAGTAGACTAGTTAAATTACCTTTATGCTCTAAAAATATACAGTATGTACAGGTACTGTGACACAATGGAAGCATAAGCAAAAACAATCTGTACACATCCTTATAGTAATTCTTCAAGACATTTATATAAATATCCTTATGATGCATGGCATTATTCAGTGTATATTAAGGCTGGCAAATTACAGCTCCTATTTTTAAAAACAGCCTCACAATCTGCTTTGAATCTATTAGGTCAGACCGATACCCGAGGTAAAAATAAGGCAATGTGTACTAGCACTGATTAAACCGTAGCAGTCAAAGATACTGTTGAAAGCTGTTCCAACAGTCCACCCACTCTTTAGACTTTGGCACCTAGACAAGAAGCTATTTGACACAGCACCTCTGGAGGGCAGGTTTATGTGCTGTGGTACAGCAAAACCTTTTCTAGACAAATGCTTAGCACATTCTTGTACCAGGGGCTTGGTGAAAACATCCTTGGCATACATACTTAGTGTTTTTATTGGATATATCAATTTTTAGCTGTATTTAAGGTGCTCTTTCCATTGTCCTTGCTCTTGACAGGGGCTGTATGGTACAGTGTGTGGTATAATTGAGTTGGATCCTCATTTGCTGACAACAGTGATTGGTTGTTTGGTTCCGGGTTGTACCATGAAAGTCATGCCATACGCCTGCTTTGACCGTGGCCCATTGCTAAAAAGTAGAGGAATAAATCATTAACATTGAAACACATATCAGGTTGATCTTGTTGCATTTAGCGATTATTTAATACATCTAGCTAACATTCTTTACTATGAGTCAAAACATGCAATTAGGGACACTACTAGACAAACAGAAACTAAGTCCAACTAGTCACAACACCCTAACCTTGAACCATAATGAAGTAGTTTTTTTCACATTTTGTCAAAAAGCCAAGCAGACAAAGATAAAGGACAGAGAGTAAGGCCTACCTTGTGGGAACTTTTGATGGCTCTGACAAACCCTGACCTTTCATGGCCATTTTTGTCTCCATCTCCTTCATGTCCAGTCCTTGTGTTTTTGCTGGCACAGTGGCACTCTTGCTCTTTGCAGTGATAACAGGGTTTTTCGGGGTGACTCTGGGGACAACCGGGAACTTGGTCTCATCAGATAAGGGAGATCCCCAGTCATCAGAGTCTGTTTCCTTCATGGCCAGCATTTTGATGTCCATTTTGCAGTCCATCTCTAGCATCTTCTTCTGCAGGATGCTCTGGAGCGTGGCCTGGCTGGCTGAGAGGGAGGAGAGGGCCTGGGTGGGAGGCGGCTTGGGTTTGGTCTGAACAGGCAGTTTGGGTTTGATCTCCATGACAGGAGGGGGGAATTTGGGAGGGCTTGGAGATTTAGGTTTTGGAGGGGGAGGCGAGGGAGTTTTGACAGGAAGGACAGGGATGGCAGTAGAGGACAGGACTGGAAGGACAGGGCTGGGAGTGGGAGGCAGGACCTTCTTCAGCGGAGGGTCAGGTGGAGGTAAGCTGGGAGGAGAGTCCACGACATCATGGTCATCGAATTCGGGAGGGGGAGGGAGTAATGGCAAGCATAGGTCCTCCCTGTTCTCTTCATTCCTGACAAGGCTAAAGGGGGAAGGAATCCTCTGCTCTCCACTTTGTTTCTCCACAGCCAGGAGCCCCTGAAATACTGGATTTACAATTGGCTTCTTTTCCACCACTGACTCAATGATCTGGGGTTTTGCTGGAGTCTGGATCACCACTGGGGGCTGCACTGGGACCACAGACTGTGGATTATCTTGTGAGGTCACAGAAGTGAATGAGGTGGACCTGGGGACGATGGTGAAAGAATTGGGATTGGATTCGCTGTGCTGGATGCTGGTGGATGGCTCATTACTCTTTGTGCTGTTTTCGTGTGACAAAGTGGACCTGTGCTTCTCTCGCTCTTTAGCCGCCATGAGAAGAGCCAGGGGGGAAGTGGCAGGACCCTCCCTCGTCCCAGTGACCGCACTGAACTTTAGGTTGCGCAGTTTACGATCCAGCATAGGACTGAACTTGCGACTCCGGTTTGGAGACACTTCGTGTTTGACCTGGCTAGCCTCTATGGTTACAGGGGCAGTGATCACCTGAAGTGTTGGTGATGCTTTAGTGGGGGTTTCGGCAGGTTTGTTGATAGCCTGCTGTGCTAATAAAGGCAACGGCTCCACTTTCACTTCCTCCCGAGTCTCAGGTGGGGTGGGTTGGCCTTGAAGGGTGGCTTGAAAATTATCCTTTAACTCCTTCAGGTCTTGCTCCAGCAGCATACCCGAGCTGTTTCTCCGGGCTGGCTTAACTGGCGGTGCCACAGAGGGGGCTGTCCCATTGACCTGGACATGGATGGAGTCAGTAGACCCAGGGTCATGCAGCAGTAGGATCTGCTTGTGCCTATTTTCACCTTCCACCTGCCTATCTAGAATGCCGGTCTTAGGAACACTGTAGAGCTTAGCTGTGTTCTGGGGGTTGAAGCTGGAGGGTCTAGGGTTCTGTACAGGGGGTGCTGGAACCTGGGGGAGTTCACACATAATGGGGATGGAGGACAGCCTCATTGGCTTTGTAGGCGGTGTCTTCAGGGCTTTCAGAGCAGCTTGCCTCATGTCTGTAGGGGGCTGTGGAGGGGCAAACTTTGGGGGCTCTGTGATATCAGGGACAGTGGTTGGTGGTGGTGTAGAACTGGACAAAGAGGAACTAGAAGCACTGGAGGAAGTTGACGGGGGCTTCGGGGGGGCCATTAGTGGAGGTTTCAGGGAGGAGAAATCCTCGTACTCTTTAGACAGAACCACTGATTGTGGTTTTGGAGGGGGCATGGAGGGAGGCTGAATGGAGTCCAAGTCACCCAAGAAATCTGGTGGGGGAGGGTTGAATATGGGTGGAGGGGGTGGGGGGGCCATCGAAGGTGGAGGTGGAATAAATATCTCTCCCTCCACCAAATCAGGTACAGATATAGCTGATCCATTGGAAAACCGATCGCCATTTACTATAAAGAGAGAACTAACATCAGAGTCAAGTGTTTTATTGATTCAATTACATTTGATCTGTACCCTCCCACTCTGCAAACATGCTTGTGAATGGCTGCTTGGATATTTGTAGTGTTCTTGTGCAAGATCTTAGACAAACATTTACTGTGCTTCCAGAAAGTATTCATACCCCTTCACTTATTCCACATTTAGTTGTTACAGCCTAAATTCAAAATTTCTCTCACCATCTACACACAATACCCAATAATTAAAGTGAAAAAAACATGTTAAAAAAATATTGAAAATTAAATAACTTATGTACAATACCAGTCAAGTTGACACGCCTACTCATTCAAGGGTTTTTCTTTATATTTTACAGCTTTGCACACTCTTGGCATTCTCTCAACCAGCTTCACCTGGAATGCTTTTCCAACAGTCTTGAAGGAGTTCCACATATGCTGAGCACTTGTTGGCTGCTTTTCCTTCACTCTGCGGTCCCTCATCCCAAACCATCTCAATTGGGTTGAGGTCAGGTGACTGGAGGCCAGGTCATCTGATGCAGCACTCCATCACTCTCCTTCTTGGTCAAATAGCCATTACACAGCCTGGAGGTGTGTTTTGGGTCATTGTCCTGTTGTGAAAAACAAATGATAGTCCCACTAAGCGCAAACCAGATGGGATGGCGTATCGCTGCAGAATGCTGTGGCAGCCATGCTGGTTAAGTGTGCCTTGAATTCTAAAAAAATTAATCAGTGTCACCAACAAAGCACCATCACACCACCTCCATGCTTCACGGTAGGAACCACACATGCGGAGGTCAACCTTTCACCTACTCTGCGTCACAAAGACAGGGCGGTTGGACTCATCAGACCAAAGGACAGATTTCCACCGGTCTAAGGTCCATTCCTCGTGTTTCTTGGCCCAAGCAAGTCTTCTTATTGGTTTCCTTTAGTAGTGTTTTTTGCAGCAGCAATTTGACCACAAAGGCCTGATTCACACAGTCTCCTCTGAAAAGTTGCTGTTGAGATGTCTCTTACTTGAACTCTGTGAAACATTTATTTGGGCTGCAATCTGAGGTACAGTTAACTCTAATGAAGTTATCCTCTGCAGCAGAGGTAACTCTGGGTCTTCCTTTCCTGTGGCGGTCCTCATGAGAGCCAGTTTGATCATAGCGCTTGATGGTTTTTGCGACTGTTCTTAATTTCTGGATTGACTGACCTTCATGTCTTAAAGTATTGATGTTTTATGTCCGTACGCTACTCTTGTATTGTTTCGTTTATTATTAAACTCACCACCTGCACTTGCTTCCCGACTCAGTGTCTACGTTACAATGGACTTGGTCTTTTACCAATTAGGCTATCTTCTGTATACCATCCCTACCTTGTCACAACACAACTGATTGGCTCCAATGCATTAAGAAGGAAAGAACTTTAAACAAGTCAGACCTGTTAATTGAAATGTATTCCAGGTGACTACCTCATGAAGTTGGTTGAGAGAATGCCAAGAGTGTGCAAAGCTGTCATCAAGGCAAAGGGTGGCTACCTTGAAGAATATCAAATAACATTTTGATTTAACACTTCTTTGGTTACTACATGATTCCATATGTGTTAATTCATAGTTTATGTCTTCACTATTATTCTACAATTTTGAAAATAGTTTAATTTTTTTTTTCTTCATGAATAGGTGTCAACTTTTGACTGGTACTGTATATTTAAGCCCTTTATGAAAACAGAGTTGCTTTGGGTTTGTGCTGAACTTTGATCAATCAACTGAATCTGTCTAAAACCAGCACTATGGTTTAAGTTCATAGAAATGTAAATGATTTAGCTGCACAGCTTAACTCTGGTAAACAGAGACTTGGGAGACCCTCACCTGCCCTGTTGATCTTTGGACTGTTGAAAGGGGGGAGGACAGGAACTTTGGGTGTTGGGACAGCAAACCCTTGCACAACATCAGAGGAGGACTGTGGGAAACAAGGACAAGAGCCATCAGACGGTTGACATTTCACCCTGGTGTCAGCTTAGAGACTCACTGTTGAGATTGTAAGAGGAACTGAGTGTGAGAGGGAAAGGAATGGATTCTTTCTAGACTGCACTATGGCTTGCAGTGATCCAACCTGTTATCCAAATGACTACTTGCATCTACTTTAGAACAGGTTATCATGTTTGCTGCGTGATGACACCACTGATGCAAAAACTATTAATTTACTAAACCTTGCACTCAGAAAACAAACAAGTACATCAGTGTCAATTACCAAAGACAGGAAGGCCAGGCACATTAAATCGGAAAGGGCTTTTCATCCAAAATTCCTTTTAGTCTAGGCCTCTGAACAGTTGGAGTCATTTTCAATAACAGCAAAGCCTCCTGGTGCAGATTGAGGCTACATGATCTCTGACACTGAGTATCCCACTTGAAATGATTCAGCAATATATTTTCCAT
Source organism: Salvelinus sp. IW2-2015 (assembly GCF_002910315.2). Classification (NCBI taxonomy): domain Eukaryota; kingdom Metazoa; phylum Chordata; class Actinopteri; order Salmoniformes; family Salmonidae; genus Salvelinus; species Salvelinus sp. IW2-2015. Next base: position 242,351 of record NW_019942659.1, on the reverse strand, counting down.
TGGTATACTGCACTTTTCAGAACATTACTGCCTTTTATAGCCACGCTGTCATGCCTCGCCCACACTACGCCCTGCCTGTGGATAAGGCACAGGCAACACTCCCATCTCTTCACGTATGAAAATGTTAAGTGGGTGTGACTGCCTCAGAGAAAAAGGGATGTGCCATCATGTTGCTGCCTGCCTGTGTGACTGACCGTTTGCATCACAGCCCAAACATCACTATAAATAAACAGACTGTGTTGACACAACACATGCCCTGCAGACAGAACAGAGATGTGCCCTTCCAAAGCTGTTAGACTGTGGTCAGAATCACCCTACACCAGGGACTGGAAGTCACTGTTACAGACAAAAAAAACACATTGACCAGTGTAACTACGGGTCTGAGAGCCTCTAATCCACCAAAACAATCCGAAGTTAGGTCCACCCCTGTAACTGTAAACTGTAATCAACTTCCTGTCCTTGGCCTGATGGTCAGGCCACCACCACTTGCTTTGTTTAGAACTTGGTACACATAATTCTCCAAAGTTCAGGCAGCAGACACATAAATAACTTTCATGCAGCTATGTAAATATTAAGTTATTAGTGGATAGGTTCAGGTGTGGTCCTTTCTCAAGAACCTCGGTTACACTATCTTTAAAACATCTAACATGAACGGAACACCTCCCTTATGTCATGCCTTAAATATGTCATCATGGCAGACTATTCATAGAGGCAGGCAGCTCATTGCAAAGGCATGACCATTTCACAAGGGGGAAAGGGTGCGGCATTAAATGCAGTTTCTGAACCGGCTTAATTCCTTATGTTTCTTTTCCATGACTCACAGGTGTAAATCAGAGCAGTCAGTCAGAGCAGTCCAACCCCTGTGCTGCTGGGTGTGGCACATCTAACACATAACAGAGGAGATATCATATAGGACACTCCCCTTTGAGGTAGGCTTTCATATCTACAACAAAATAACGTAGTACAACTTGTTTAAAAAAATCAGATACGGCTGTGCTTTTCTGGATCACCTACAGGGACAGCATGATGAATCGAGCACAAATGAGCTAGGTGCCATAATTGTGGCAGACTGTACAAGACCCAAGATTGTGTGAACCAAGGTGACATTCTTATAGTTACTGTCCTGGATGAGAATGTCTAAGTCAATAGAGTGAGAATTTCTGACGACAGAAATTACTTGAGAGGACTGGGTCAACACGCAAACAAATTGACCTGTGTCACATGGATAGCCTAACTGCAAGTAAACTTAGGTTACTCCCTCTTTATATATGTGAAAAGCCTGCGCAGGTGAAACCTGCCGGTTAGAAAAGTATGCTTTCAGAGTGACCAGGTGTGAGTGGTGGATAGGTCTAACTGAGGTGGTCACACAGTGATCAATGATTACAGGAATGCCCTTCATGAGGCAATGCAGTTTCTCTTTCAGGTACTACAAAGGCCTTGTTGAGAAAGAATTCACAATTCCACAGACTTATGCAAATGTGGGAAAGTTATGTGGAGCCTAATGCATTGACAAGAACTAAAGACAAGGCCTATAACAAATTCCATGTGATTTTTCATCTTGAAGTGTTAGAGAACACCACCTAGAAGCTGGACAGCAGTCTCAATAAAAGCTGCAACACCGTCTCCAGTGTTGAAATGTAGATTTGAAGTATATATTAGATTAAAATATATATTTTTCCACATCATGCAGAGGAACTTACCATGTAGTGCTTGACTGTGGGTCTGGACCTCACTTTGGCAGTGCCTAATTCAGGAATGGCTGATGAATCCAACACGAGCTCAACATTGTCTAAAAGAAAAAAAGAACAGCACAACTCACTGCTTAAGTCTACAGTACAGATCAAAACCAACAAGTCTACCATTCAACCGATCAGCGCAGCTCTGTAAGGAGATGCAGTCTAGTGACTGCAAAGTTGAGTAATTATGGATGTACATAATAAGTTATGGCATTTTGTCTGCAGTTCTCATAATTCTTGACAAACTATTATGTAATGCTATGCAGTGTACTCTGTCGGGGGGATTTCTCTTGTTGACAGCAAAATAGTAATTGGGTAAAGCTAACAACTATTCAAAGCAGTTGAAGGATTAATCTAACCAAAATAAAAAAGTAATGTCACCCTATTGCTCAAACACTTAAGCCTAAATGTAATGGGGTGCCATAGGGTAGAAAATAGAGTTCTTCACGCATCATCAATGAACCCCTATTTACCAATGGAATTTCAGGAGGGTCATAGAAGTGTGGTGCAACATTCATAATTCTGGGGGTCAACTTTCTGTTGGCCTCCCTGTCATGAGTGTTTGCAGTTCATCAATACTGACCTGAGGTTATTCCTGGGCAGAGAAGGTGGAGAGGGACAATGTCATAGCAATGGCACTCAGCACAGCCACAGGCATTAATCCATACTGAACACACTTATCACAGCCCTGCATCATGCATTTGGGATTGTGGCATATAGAATGGATCTTTATAAAAGATTGTGTGACACACTGATCTGGACTTTAGGCCACTCACCACCTGATTGTTTTCAGAGTAAAAGACTTTACCAGAGATGGCTATCTATAATGTTTGCAACAGGCTTTGACGTTACTATATAAAGGACCAACTTATCTGTAACTACACAAAACAGCCATTCAGTCAGGCATGTCCCTGCCAAGTAACTAACTGATGAGAGAAATGTCATTGAGAGACAGCAGTTAGTGAGACACGGGTCATGATCTGCATTTACGTCAAGCACAGAGACCTCAAAGAATTTCAAAGAGAACTCAGATTAACATGCATTACATCACCTGATATAACTATGAGCAAAACTTTGTTAACCGAGTATGGAAACAACAGGCAGTGTTTAAAGTATTTTGGCATCTACAGATACATTTCCCAATGGGGCATGGCAGGCATTTCCCTATTGAGTTCCTGCATAATTGAAATATGCAAATATCCCCATCCTGTGGCATGTTTGCACACAACCACCTGACGATGAGACAGCCTATAGGGAGGATGTCAGTGACAACAACCTCTCCCTCAATGTCAACAAGACAAAGGAGCTGATCGTGAACTACATGAAATGGAAATCCGAGCACGCCCCCCATCGAAAGCGTCAAGTTCCTCTGTGTCTACAACACTAAGGAATGATCATGGTCCACACACACCACAGTCATGAAGAAGACACGGCAATGCCTCTTCCCCCTCAGGAAGCTTGAAAGATTCAGCATTGTGCACTCAGATCCTCAAAAATGTCTACAGCTGCAACATTGAGAGCATCTTGACTGGCTGCATCACTGCTTGGTATGGCCACTGCTCGGCATCCGACCGCAAGGTAGTGCGTATGTTCCAGTACAACACTGGGGCCGAGCTCCCTGCCATACAAATCAAATCACATTTTATTGGTCGCGTACACGTTTTGCAGATGTTCTCAGGTGCAGAGAAATGCTTATGTTTCTTGCTCCAACAGTGCAGTAATACCGAACAATACAAAACAATAAACACAAATCCCAAAAACTAAGAAATATCAGAACCAGCAATGTTTGAGTCCGTAATATAAATATACTCATTCAGAGCAACACATCTCCTTCGCAAAGGCTGTTGATTGTAGCCTGTGGAATTTTGAATGACAAGACGATGGGCCTCAGGATCTCGTCATTGTATCTCTGCCATCGATAAAAGGCAATTGTGTTCATTGTCCGTAGCTTATGCCTGCCTGCCCATACCATAACCCCACCATGGTGCAGTCTGTAAACAACGTTGACATCAGAAAACCGCTACTCCTCGCGACAACATACACATGATCTGTGGTTCTGCGGTCGGTTGGACGTACTGCCAAATTCTCTAAAATGACGTTGGAGGCGGCTTATGGTAGAGAAATTAATATCCAATTCTCTGGCAACAGCTCTGGTAGACATTCGTGCAGTCAGCGTGCCAATTGCACCCTCCCTCAACTTGAGACATCTGTGGCATTGTCTTTTATTGTCCCATGATCATGCTGTTTAATCAGCTTCTTGATATGCCACGCTTGTCAGGTTGATGGATTATCATGACAAAGGAGAAATGTTCACTAAAGGGGACATAAACAAATTTGTGCACAGAATTTGAGAGAAATAAGATTTTTGTGCGTATGGAAAATTTCGGGGATATTTTATTTCAGCTCATGAAACATGGGACCAACACTTTACATGTTGCGTTTATATTTTTGTTCAGTATAATATATATATGTACACATATATACACACACAAAAAAGTTTATTTTTACTATTTTGCACATTGTAGAATAATAGTGAAGACATCAAAACTATGAAATAACACATATGGAATCATGAAAGTAACCAAAAAAAGTATTAAACTAATCAAAATATATTTGAAGTTCTTCAAAGTAACCACCCTTTGCCATGATGACAGCTTTGCACACTCTTGGCATTCTCTCAACCAGCAAATTTGTGGAGTGATTGACAAACGAGTTTTAATGACTCCAGCATAAGTGTATGTAAACTTCCGACTACAACTGTATATATATATATATATATATATGATACATATATATACTGATACATATATATATACAGTTGAAGTCGGAAGTTTACATACACTTATGTTGTAATTAAAACTCGTTTTTCAACCACTCCACAAATTTCTTGTTAACAAACTATAGTTTTGGCAAGTCGGTTAGGATATCTACTTTGTGCATGACACTAGTTATTTTTCCAACAATTGTTTACAGACAGATTATTTCACTTATTATTCACTGTTTCACAATTCCAGTGGGTCAGAAGTTTACGTGCCTTTAAACAGTTTGGAAAATTCCAGAAAATGATGTCATGGCTTTAGAAGCTTCTGATAGGCTAATTGACATAATTTGAGTCAATTGGAGGTGTACCTGTGGATGTATTTCAAGGCCTACCTTCAAACTCAGTTCCTCTTTGCTTGACATCATGGGAAAGTCAAAAGAAATCATCCAAGACCTCAGAAAGAAAATTGTAGACCTCCACAAGTCTGGTTCATCCTTGGGAGCAATTTCCAAACGCCTGAAGGTACCACGTTCATCTGTACAAACAATAGTATAAACACCATGGGACCACGCAGCCGTCATACCGCTCAGGAAGGAGACGCTGTCTCCTAGAGATGAACGTACTTTGGTGCGAAAAGTACAAATCAATCCCAGAATAACAGCAAAGGACCTTGTGAAGATGCTGGAGGAAACAGGTACAAAAGTATCTATATCCACAGTAAAACGAGTCCTATATCGACATAACCTGAAAGGCCGCTCAGCAAGGAAGAAGCCACTGCTCCAAAACCGCAATAAAGAAACCAGACTAAGGGGACAAAGGTCGTACTTTTTGGAGAAATGTCCTCTGGTCTGATGAAACAAAAATAGGACTGTTTGGCCATAATACCCATCGTTATTTTTGGAGGAAAAAGGGGGAGGCTTGCAAGCCGAAGAACACCATCCCAACCGTGAAGCACGGGGGTGGCAGCATCATGTTGTGGGGGTGCTTTGCTGCAGGAGGGACTGGTGCACTTCACAAAATAGATGACATCATGAGGCAGGAAAATTAGGTGGATATATTGAAGCAGCATCTCAAGACATCAGTCAGGAAGTTCAAGCTCGGTCGCAAATGGGTCTTCCAAATGGACAATGACCCCAAGCATACTTCCAAAATTGTAGCAAAATGGCTTAAGGACAACAAAGTCAAGGTTTTGGAGTGGCCATCACAAAACCCTGACCTCAATCCTATAGAAAATTTGTGAGCAGAACTGAAAAAGTGTGTGCGAGCAAGGAGGCCTACAAACCTGACTCAGTCACACCAGCTCTGTCAGGAGGAATGGACCAAAATTCACCCAACTTATTGTGGGAAGCTTGTGGAAGGCTACCCAAAACGTTTGACCCAAAGTTAAACAATTTGAAGGCAAATCTACCAAATACTAATTGAGTGTATGTAACATTCTGACCCACTGGGAATGTGATGAAATAAATCATTCTCTACTATTATTCTGACATTTCACATTCTTAAAATAAAGTGGTGATCCTAACTGAACTAACACTAACAGGGAATTTTTATTAGGAATAAATGTCAAGAATTGTGAAAAACTGAGTTTAAATGTATTTGGCTAAGGTGTATGTAAACTTCCGACTTCAGCTGTATATATGATGGTGTGTATGGACAGTATATGAATAGAAAAGGTGTTTACAGCAATAGTTATATAGGATGAGCCTTGACTAGAATACAGTGGCTTGCGAAAGTATTCACCCCCTTGGCATTTTTCCTATTTTGTTGCCTTACAACCTGGAATTAAAATAGATTTTTGGGGGGTTTGTATCATTTGATATGCCTACCACTTTGAAGATGCAAAATGTTTTTCTTGTGAAACAAACAAGAAATAAGACATAACATTTTTAACTTGAGCATGCATTACTATTCACCACCAAAAAGTCAATACTTTGTAGAGCCACCTTTTGCAGCAATTACAGCTGCAAGTCTCCTGGGGTATGTCTCCATAAGCTTGGCACATCTAGCCACTTGGATTTTTGCCCATTCTTCAAGGCAAAACTGCTCCAGCTCCTTCAAGTTGGATGGGTTCCGCTGGTTTACAGCAATCTTTAAGTCATACCACAGATTCTCAATTGGATTGAAGTCTGGGCTTTAACTAGGCCATTCCAAGTCATTGAAATGTTTCCCCTTAAACCACTCAAGTGTTGCTTTAGCAGGATGCTTAGGGTCATTGTCCTGCTGGAAAGTGAACCTCTGTCCCAGTATCAAATCTCTTGAAGACTGAAACAGGTTTCCCTCAAACATTTACCTGTATTTAGCGCCATCCATCATTCCTTCAATTCTGACCAGTTTCCCAGTCCCTGTCGATGAAAAACATCCCCACAGCACGATGCTGCCACCAGCATGCTTCACTGTGGGAATGGTGTTCTCGGGGTGATAAGAGGTGTTGGGTTTGCGCCAGACATAGCGTTTTCTCATCTAACCAGAGTACATTCTTCCATATGTTTGGGGAGTCTCCCACATGCCTTTTGGCGAACACCAAACGTTTTCTCTGGCCACTCTTCCGTAAAACCCAGCTCTGTGGAGTGTGCGGCTTAAAGTGGTCCTATGGACAGATACTCCAATCTCCGCTGTGGAGCTTTGCAGCTCCTTCAGGGTTATCTTGGGTCTCTTTGTTGCCTCTGATTAATGCCCTCTTTGCCTGGTTCGTTAGTTTTGGTGGGCGGCCCGCTCTTGGCAGGTTTGTTGTGGTGCCATATTCTTTCCATTTCTTAATAATGGATTTAATGGTGCTCTGTGGGATGTTCAAAGTTTCTGGTATTTTTTATAACCCAACCCTGATCTGTGCTTCTCCACAACATTGTCCCTGACCTGTTTGGAGAGCTCCTTGGTCTTCATGGTGCCCCTTGCTTAGTGGTGTTGCAGACTCTAGGGCCTTTCAGAACAGGTGTATATATACCGAGATCATGTGACAGATCATGTGTCACTTAGATTGCACACAGGTAGACTTTATTTAACTAATTATGTGACTTCTGAAGGCAATTGGTGTCGTGGCAATTTCCTGTATTACCAAATGAGGAGAGTTACAAACCACACACCAGTCAGTTATACTTAAACTTTAATAATAATTAAGCTTTGCAATAGCATTTGACTTTCAACAATTCACTATCTCTAATGAATAGTTGAGTGTCAACATAATGGCAACTGAGATCTTTTATAGCAAAGATACACCCCTCTCAACTTACATGACGAACCACAGATCTTAGGAAAACTTCACAAAGGGCCTTTTACTTGAGAAAGGAGTATGCCATAGCCAGATAGCATTAGCTATAAATTTTCGTTCAGTTTGGTCTCTAAGACGAGGTTCTAATCTCGTTCCTGGTACTTCATAGTACCAAAACATTACCTCATCCAAGGCATAACTCAATTATCAACTCTATATACTCCCATCTCAAGTAAACCCCCTCTTCTCCCCACTCCTGGACAAGCTCACTGAGGGAGGTGACTTGCGCACAGACATTGTGGAGCCAAGAGATAATTGGTTCCCCCTTAATCACGCCATCCCTTCACATGGTTTAACAGATACATTCACATATGAAGACAATGTTCCATTCTGACCTCTCCCTTTCTGATATTCTGCATATTACCAGAGACATGTAAAAGACAAGCCTGACCTCTCCCCTCTCTGGGCTCCAAGTGACTGAGGCCTAGCTGAGAAGGGAAAAGTGCAACTGCCAACAGTATAGTCCAAAGGGAGACATTCTAATGACAAGTATCTCACATAAGCATATTATGTAGATAAGACATCTTATTTATCTATGTTACTCAACTAATTCTGATTCATCCTCCACATTGGTTTCACCAAATCTTATTTAGGGGCTTCATAGCAAAGGGGGTGTATACATATGCACGCACCACTTTTTCTTTTTCATTTTATTTTTTTTCATTTCACTTCACCAATTTGGATAATTTTTTTGTATGTCCATTACATGTAATCCAAATTAAAAAATCCATTTAAATTACAGGTTGTAATGCTACAAAATAGGAAAAATGCCAAGGGGGTGAATACTTTTGCAAGGCACTGTATATACACATATGAAGTGGGTAAAACAGTATGTAAACATGATTAAACTGACCAGTGTTCAATAACTATGTGCATAGGGCAGCAGTCTCTAGGTGCAGGGGTAGAGTACCGGATGGTAGCCGGCTAGTAACAGTGACTAAGTTCAGGGCAGGGTACTGGGCAGAGACTGGCTAGTAGTGACTTTATCAGTCTGATGGCCTGGAGATAAAAGCTGTTTATCAGTTTCTCTGTCCTAGCTTTGATGCACCTGTATTGTCTCCACCTTCTAGATGGTAGCGGGGTGAACAGGCCGTGGATCCAGGACCTCTATACCAGGCGGTGTCAGAGGAAGGCCCTAAAATTGGTCAGACTCAGCTACCCTAGTCATAGACTGTTCTCTCTGCTACCGCACGACAAGTGGTTCCGATGCACCAAGTCTGGAACCAACAGGAACCTGAACAGCTTCTACCCCCAAGCCATACGACTGCTAAATAGTTAGTCAGGATAGCTATTTGGTTAACTATTTAACTGTTTGCATTGACCTTTTTTTGCACAAACTCTTTTGACTCATCACATACGCTGCTGCTACTGTTTATCATCTGTCCTGTTGCCTAGCCACTTTATATTTACCTATATGTACATATCTACCACAATTACCTCATACCCCTGCACATCCACTCGGTACTGGTACCCAGTGTATATAGCCAAGTTATCCTTACTCATGGTAAATGTATTCCTCATGCTATTTTTCTATTATTTCTAAATGTTTCTCTCTGCATTGTTGGAAAGGGCAGTAATTAAGCATTTCACTGTTAGTCCACACCTGTTGTTTAGGAAGCGTGACAAATACTAATTTTATTTGACCTTTCCATTGTTATAGAGGCCTCATCAAATAGAATACCCAGAAGTCAGAGCAATGCAAAATATGTCAATTTGTCCCGTTTTTAGTTCTGAGAACAGTTTTCAGATCTCTAGGGGGTTTATTCATATTCATTTTGAATTAGTTCACACTTCCCAAGACCTGGACTAAAAAAATCTTTAGGTCTAATAATTATGCCATCATGTTCTCCTTTGACTATAATGATTCTATATAATAAAAATAAAAAATTAAATTAGGGCGCAGTCTGTTATAAGATCTCAATAACATACCTAGGCCTACTGGTAATAATAGGTAGGCCTACATCATGTTGTAATAAAAAAATGCAGGTTTTCACTCTCAAAACCACACTTTTTTTGTAGAAAACCGACACAGTTTTCATTCAAACAGCGCATGATGACTGAATTGCGCATTGCAAAGATTCAACCAAGATTTCGGAGCAATCTTTTGGTTCGCATACCCATTGTTGCTTTTTAGTTAGTATTTGCTAGTAGATATCATACATTAAATCTTCTTTCCCCAACACTACCTACCTGCTACGGATGTCGTTCTTCTGTGAGCTGCTCTCTATGCGACAACAAGTGGAGAGCTGCGCGCTCTTGCTGCCTGACGGGCGATATTCCGCTGAAATTAGGCTGTGTGCGGTTTTACATGAATGGAACTCACGTGCTTTGCGTTTGTGTAGGCTGCTTTGAACACGATTTCTCTATTGTACACATAAGTGATACGGTGTATACCTCCACTACACTACTTTTATTACGCATCAGCGGGCAGTATACGCAATTCCCAAGTGAAAAAATAAGATCTGTATTATTGTTTTGATTGACATGTTCTAAAATAATCGCAACGAAAATTGTTTTTTTTATTCAATGCTGCAGCTATATAATACTTAGTTAAAACAGACACCTTACATTCTACCTGCACCGTCATGAACGTAGAGTCTAGTGACTGTCTCAGGTAAATGTAGGTTTACCACTGTTGGGAGACCTAATGACCCCGCTGATTACGTTCGATGATTACTAGCATTGTGTAAGACATTGTGTATTCATTTGACTCAACCAGCATTTTTCTTATTCTAGAATGTGAACATTTAGACCACATTTGCCATTGATCTGTCACTGTAACAAGTGCAAAGGTCGGGACAGTAGTGAGAGAATGCTGATCGGCATGATAGATTAAACATTCGATCATTATTATTAGTTAATTGTTAAATATGACAGTAAACACTTACCCATCTCCTTGATTTTAATATTGGTGTCGAAGAGAGACTGGTTCTTTCGACCCAAAAAATGCAACGGTCCCTTTTTCATTTTTTTGTCCTATTGGTAGACCTATTGTACAGATGAATCGTTAACACGTGATATTATGCAGGCGCTTCCATAGCCATTCGTCAAAAACGTATTAATTCATTAATTAGTCTTAACGACAGGTGTATTACTGAATCCTCACTGATTCGGTGGAAACTTCGAGGTAGATAGAAAATGGCCACCGCCCCTGCCTCCTCCCCTTTTCCTGTGCCTCCCTCTTTTGTAAGCCCACAGGGGAAGCAGAGAAAGAACAAACATACATCATCCCCAACCCTGTGCCTGCCTACAATGTATCACAGCAACATTCCAATATCATACAGATCTTTCCAACTGTCCTCCCACTTTCCCTGTTATGTTTCATTGTGGGTGGTGATGTGCTTGTTAGACTTGGCAAAATAATGATTATTACTGTTGACTTAGAAGAGTAGCTTATAAATCGGTTGCCCTCTTCAAGCCAATGGTTTGTCATGATGAGCTGGCACAGGTGTAGAATCTTAAAGGCCCAGTGCAGCCAATATTCTGTTTTTCTGTGTTTTGTATCATATTGTACAACAGCTGTTGAAACTAAAACTGTAAAAGTGTGAAATTATTTTCATCACTGTTATTTCCTGATTGCTGATTGCTGGCTGAAAATACAAGTTTGCCTGGTGACATCACCAGGTGGTAAATTGGTTAATAGACCAATAACAAAGAATTCCAAACCTCTCAGCCAAAGACAGCAAGTTATTGGACCGTTTAGGCTTGATCGATGGTTAGGCTACTAGCTGACCAAAATTAAGATACATGAAAAGTGCAATACTGTTTATATAACCGTGTGTTAGGCCCAGAGTTTTCAGTGAATTTATGTAACTCACAAAGCTCGTCAGCATTTCCTGTGATGCAGGAATTTCTCAGCAACAAAAGAGTGATCAAATTTAGATCCAGTATAAGTATAAGCCCCTGTACAGTATAAGCCCCATAACGATACATTAGGCTTCGTTACGAGGACCATGCTCTTCATTAGAATCAAATTCAAATGAGACTTACAGTGCCTTCAGGAAGTATTCATACCCCTTGACTTATTCCACTTTTGTTGTGTTACAGTCTGAATTCAAATTGATTAAATTGATTTCTTCTCTCACCCACCAACACACCATACCCCATAATGACAAAATTAAAACATGTTTTTGGGGAAATGTTAGCAAATTTATTGAAAATGAAATACAGAAGCATAGGTAAAGATCTGTTGTTCTGCCCCTGAGCAAGGCAGTTTATTCTGTCTATTAGGTTAGTATTGTGGAGTAACTACAATGTTATTGATCCATTCTCAGTTTTCTCCTATCACAGCCATTAAACTCTGTAACTGTTTTAAAGTCACCATTGGCCTCATGGTGAAATTCCTGAGCAGTTTCCTTCCTCTCCGGCAACTGAATTAGGAAGGATGCCTGTACCTTTGTAGGGACTGGGTATATTGATACTTCATCCAAAGTGTAATTATTAACTTCACCATGTTCAAAGGGATATTAAGTATCTGCTTTTTTTTTTTACCCATCTACCAATAGGTGCCCTTCTTTGCGATGCATTGGAAAACCACCCTGGTCTTTGTGGTTGAATCAGTGTTTGAAATCCACTGCTCAACTGAGGGACCTTACAGATAAGTGTACTGTATGTGTGGGGTACAGAGATTAGGTAGTCATTAAGAAATCATTTTAACACTATTATTACACACAGAGTCCATTCAACTTATTATGTGACTTGTTGAGCCCATTTGTACTCCTGAACTTATTTAGGATTGCTGTAACAAAGAGGTAGAATACTTATTGACTCAAGTCATTTCAGATTTTAATTTGTAAGTAATTTGTAAAAATGTCTAAACACATAGTTCCACTTATGGGGTATTGTGTGTAGGCCAGTGACCCAACATCTCAATTTGATCCATTTTAAATTCAGCCTGTAACACAACAAAATGTGGAAAAAGGCACTGTATGCTAGCTGATAGCAGCCAAACACAAGTATTTTACAATCTTGAGATGTGAGTGTGTGAATTGAGGGCCCGAATTTGTGTTATTTGAGAGGTTTTTTTTTACCTGATCTTTTTGTTTTCCTGCTTTACTTCGTTAAACCAGTTCTGTCAGTTGCTAAGAATTGTTTCATTTTTTTGTCCATGATTTGATTTACCTCCCTTGGCAGATTGCTGAATCAGAGTAGCACATGGCCATTGGTAAGACATTGGTCATGGTTTGGTATCTCGATAACAGTCACAACACAAATCAAATCAAATTGTATTTATTACATGCGCCGAATACAACTGGTGTAGACTTTACAGTGACAAGCTTGCTCACAAACCTTTCCCAATGATTCAGAGTTTTAAAAAAATAATAAAAAAATAAAATAGTAACTAACACAAAGAATGGAATAAAATACACAAGAATGGAGCTATATACAGGGAGTACCAGTACCAGATAAATGTGCAGAGGTACTAGGTATTTAAGGTACAGTTGAAGTCGGAAGTTTACATACACTTAGGTTGGAGTCATTAAAACTCGTTTTTCAACTACTCCACAAATTTCTTGTAACAAACAATTGTTTTGGCAAGTCGGTTAGGACATCTACTTTGTGCATGACACAAGTAATTTTTCCAACAACTGTTTACAGACAGATTATTTCATTTATAATTCACTGTATCACAATTCCAGTGGGTCAGAAGTTGCCTGTGCCTTTAAATAGCTTGGAATATTCCAGAAAATGTTGTCATGGCTTTAGAAGCTTCTGATAGGCTAATTGACATCATTTGAGTCAATTGGAGGTGTACCTGTGGATGTATTTCAAGGCCTACCTTCAAACTCAGTGCCTCTTTGCTTGACATCATGGGAAAGACAAAAGAAATCAGCCAAGACCTCAGGAAAAAAAATGTAGATGTCCACAAGTCTGGTTCATCCTCTGGAGAAATTTCCAAACGCCTGAAGGTACCACGTTCATCTGTGCAAACAATAGTACGCAAATATAAACACCACGGGACCACGCAGCCGTCATACCGCTCAGTAAGGAGACGCGTTCTGTCTCCTTGAGATGAACGTACTTTGGTGCGAAAAGTTCAAATCAATCCCAGAATAACAGCAAAGGACCTTGTGAAGATGCTGGAGGAAACAGGTACAAAAGTATCTATATCCACAGTAAAACGAGTCCTATATCAACATAACTTGAAAGGCCGCTTAGCAAGGAAGAGGCCACTGCTCCAAAACCGCCATTAAAAAAAGCCAGACTACAGTTTGCAACTGCACATGGGGACAAAGATCGTACTTTTTGGAGAAATGTCCTCTTGTCTGATGAAACAATAATAGAACTGTTTGGCCATAATGACCATCGTTATCCTTGGAGGAAAAAGGGGGATGCTTGCAAGCCAAAGAACACCATCCCAACCGTGAAGCACGGGGGTGCTTTGCTGCAGGAGGGACTGGTTGCACTTCACAAAATAGATGGCATCATGAGGCAGGAAAATTAGGTGGATATATTGAAGCAAGATCTCAAGACATCAGTCAGGAAGTTCAAGTTTGGTCGCAAATAGGTCTTCCAAATGGACATTGACCCCAAGCATACTTGCAAGCAAAGTTGTGGCAAAATGGCTTAAGGACAACAAAAATCAAGTTCTTGGAGTGGCCATCACAAAGCCCTGACCTCAATCCTATAGAAGCTTGTGGAAGGCTACCCAAAACGTTTGACCCAAGTTATACAATTTAAAGGCAATGCTACCAAATACTAATTGAGTGTATGTAAACTTCTGACCCACTGGGAATGTGACGAAAGAAATAAAAGCTGAAATTAATCATTCTCTCTATATTATTCTGACATTTCACATTCTTAAAATAAAGTTGTGATCCTAGCTGACCTAAGACAGGGAATTTTTACTAGGATTAAATGTCAGGAATTGTGAAAAACTGAGTTCAAATGTATTTAGCTAAAGTGTATGTAAACTTTCGACTTCAACTGTAGATATGTGCATGAAGGCAGGGTAAAGTGACTAGGCATCAGGATAGATAATAATAAGAGTAAAATAAAGAACAGAGTAGCAGCAGCAAATGATGAGTGTAAAAGTTTGTGTATGTATGTGTGTTTATGTTGTGTTGGTCTGCGTGTGTGTGTTGTGTGCGTGTGTGCATATGTAGTGTATGTGAAGGTGTGAGGGTTATGTGTGGGAGTGACAGTGTAGTGTGACAGTGTAGTGTGTGTGTATATAAAGTCTAGTGAGTGTGTGTAGGGTCAGTGCAAGATGGAGTCAGTGCAGATAGTACATGTACCATTAATTGACTATTTAGCAGTCTGGCTATTTAGCAGTCTGGCTATTTTGCAGTCTTATGGCTTGGGGGTAGAAGCTGTCTCAGAGCCTGTTGGTCCAAGAGCCGATGCTCCGGTACTGTTTGCCGGACGGTAGCAGAGTGAACAATCTATGGCTTGGGTGGCTGAAGACTTTGGCAATTCTTTAGCCCTTCCTCTGACACCGATTGATATAACGGCTCCAGTGATGTACTCGGCTGTCTGCACCACCCTCTGTAGCGCTTTGCGGTCAAGGGTGGTGGAGTTGCCATACCAAGCGGTGATGCAGCCAGTCAAGAAGCTCTTTGGTGCAGCTGTAGAATTTTGTGAGCATCTGAGGGCCCATGCCAAACATTTTCAGCCTGCCGTACCCTCTTCACGACTGTGCGGGTGTGTGTGGACCATGTTAAGGCTTTAGTGGATGCCAAGGAACTTAAAGCTCTCGACCCGCTCCACAACAACCCTATCAATGTGGATGGAGGCATGCTCTCCCCTCTTTCTCCTATGGTTCACAATCAGCTCCTTGGTCTTACTGATGTTGAGGGACAGGTTGTTGTCCTGGCACCACACTGCTATGTCTCTGACCTCCCCTCCCTGTAGGCTGTCTCATCACCATCGGTGATCAAGCCCACCACTGTCGTGTCATCAGCAAACTTGATGATGGTGTTGGCGTCATGGGTGAACATGGAGTACAGGAGGCGACTAAGCACACACCCCATGTTGAGGGTCAATGTGGCAGAGGTGTTGTTGCCTACCCTCACCAACTGGAGCTGGCCCATCAAGAAGTCCAGGATCCAGTTGCAGAGGTTCAGTCCCAGGGTCCCTAGCTTGGTGATGAGTTTGGAGGAGACTATGGTGTGGAACGCTGAGATGTAGTCTATGAACAGCATTTCCCCTCTTGTCCAGGTGGGAGAGGGTAGTGTGAAGTGCGATAGAGATTGAGTGGATCTGTATGCGACTTGGAGTGTGTCTAACCCTAGGGTGTTTTTTTTTGTTTAAAAAAAAAAATGTAATTAATTAATTTTACCCCCTTTTCGTGGTATCCAATTGTTAGTAGTTACTATCTTGTCTCATCGCTACAACTGCGTCCTCCGAAACACAACCCAATCAAGCCGCACTGCTTCTTAACACAGCGCGCATCCAACCCGGAAGCCAGTGTGTCGGAGGAAACACCGTGCACCTGGCGACCTGGTTAGCGCGCACTGAGCCCGGCCCGCCACAGGAGTCGCTACTGCAAGATGAGACAATGATATCCCTACCGGCCAAATCTTCCCTAACCCAGACGACGCTAGGCCAATTGTGCGTCGCCCTACAGACCTCCTGGTCACGGCCGGCTGCGACAGAGCCTGGGCGCGAACCCAGAGTCTCTGGTGGCACAGCTAGCACTGCGATGCAGTGCCCTAGACCACTGTGCCACCCGGGAGGCCTGATGTTGTTGATGTTGTCATGACCAGCCTTTCAAATAAATTCATAATTACGGATGTGAGTGCTACAGGGCAATAGTCATTTAGGTAGGTTACCTTGGAGCTCTTGGGAACAGGGACAATGGTGGTCAGCTTGAAACATGTTGGGATTACAGACGGGGACAAGGTGACATTGAAAATGTCTGTGAAGCCCTAGTATTCCGTCTGGCCGCTGATTGTTAACCTCTAAACGTTTTGCTCACATCGGCCACGGAGAGCGAGATCACACAGTCATCCAGAAAAACAGCGTCTTTCACTCAAGGCACAGTGTTATATTCCTTGAAGTGATCATAAAAGGCAATTAGCTTGTTTGAGAGTTCTGCATCACTGGGAAACTCATGACTGGGTTATTGACTGCAAGCCCTGCCACATACGACGAGTGCTGTAGCCGCTGTAATTGGGGGGACGGTGTTTTGGTGGGCTCCCGAGTGGCACAGCGGTCTAAGGCACTGAATCTCCATGCTAGAGGCATCATTATAGACCTTGGTTTGATCCTGGGCTGTATCACAACTAGCTGTGATTGGCCCATCGTCGTCCGGGTTAGGGTTTGGCCCAGGGCAGGCCGTCATTGTAAATAAGAATTAGTTCTTAACTGACTTACCTAGTTCAATAAAGGTTCAATAAAAAATAAATAGGATTCCACCTTCCTCCTATATTGTAATTTTGCATGTTTGATGTTTCGTCAGAGGTTGTAGCGGGATTTCTTCTATGCGTCCATGTCCATGTCAGGATAATTGTAAGCAGTAGCTCAAGCCTTTAGCCCAGCTTGGATATTGCCTGTAATCCATGGTTTCTGGTTTGGATACATTCTTATAATCACTGTGGGGTTGACATTGTCTATGCACTTATTGATGAAACCTGTGATTGTTGTGGTAAACTCCTCAATGTTATCGGATGAATCCTGGAGCATAAACAGGAATCAGGAGACTGGAATCATGGTCAGATTTGCTGAAGGGAGGACGAGGGAGGGCCTTGTATGCGTTTCTGTGGGTAGAATAAACACTTATTTATTCCGCTGGAGTGGCCCAGGTAAGCATACTAATGCAAAGATGTGAGATGAGAGCTTCGTTAAGAGGATCAAGAATCCTCTCACACAATGGGTCTACACTATGTACACCCTACCCACCAGCTGCACCATATTGGGTTCACGAAGAGGGTGTGACTTGATTAGTAATTTCATCTTCCACCAGTGACCCAAGGTTTTGAAGAGGTCATAGGTTAAAGTAAACACTGGCACTAGCTTGATTGGCATTCTTGATTTTTGGTATTGTTTGATGGCAAAGGCCAATCTCGGTAGTTAGCTTGTTAATCTCTCTGAATGTGGGTCAGAGGGCCATACCATAAAGACAAGTCTGTAAAAATGGATTTATTACTAAGCTATGGTGTTTTTCTATTCAGTTGGTTGGGGTTGAATGGAGAATGTAACAAACTGGATAAAGAAGGTAAGTTTCTAGAGACACGCATGGGTATGAACATGACCGCATCATTAAGTTTGCTGACGACACAACAGTGGTAGGCCTGATCACCGACAACAATGAGATGGCCTATAGGGAGGTCAGAGAACTGGCAGTGTGCTGCCAGGACAACAACCTCTCCCTCAATGTGAGCAAGACAAAGGAGCTGATCGTGGACTACTGGAAAAGGCTGGCCGAATAGGCCCCCATTAACATCGACGGGGCTGTAGTGGAGCGGGTCGAGAGTTTCAAGTTCCTTGAGGTCCACATCACCAACAAACTATCATGGTCCAAACATACCAAGACAGCCGTGAAGAGGGCACGACAAAACCTTTTGCCCCTCAGGAGACTGAAAAGATTTGGCACGGGTCCCCAGATCCTCAAAAGGTTCTACAGCTGTACCATTGAGAGCATCCTGACTGGTTGCATCACCGCCTGGTATGGCAACTGCTCGGCATCTGACCATAAGGCGCTACAGAGGGTAGTGCGTACGACACAGTACATCACTGGGGCCAAGCTTCCTGCCATCCAGGACCTATACAATAGGTGGTGTCAGAGGAAAGCCCCAAAAAATTGTCAGAGACTCCAGTCACCCAAGTTATAGACTGTTTTCTCTGCTACCGCACGGCAAGCGGTACCGAAGCACCAAGTTTAGGACAAAAAGGCTCCTCAACAGCTTCTACCCCCAAGTCATAATACTGCTGAACAATTACTAAAATCGCCACCGGGCGATTTACATTGACCCTCCCCCTCCCTTTTGTACACCGCTGCTACTCTCTGTTTATTATCAATGCATAGTCACTTCACTCCCACCTACATCTACAAATGACCTCAACTAACCTGTACCCTCGCACACTGACTCGGTACCGGTGCCCCCTGTATATAGCCTCCTTATTGTTATTCTTTTTGTGTTACTTTTTATTATTACTTTTTATTTTAGTCTACTTGGTAAATATTCTCTTAACTTTTCTTGAATTGCACTGTTGGTTAAGGGCTTGTAAGTAAGCTTTTCACAGTAAAGTCTACACTTGTTGTATTCGGCGCATGTGACAAATAAAGTTTGATTTGAATTCAGAAGTTCACAACCAAAAGGATGTTACCTGATGACATGTAGACTTGTGAAATGAATCTCAGAAATGTGCAGAAACACACACTTCTGTCTATACATCTATGTAAACTTAGACCGTGAAGTCAATTAGTAGAGACCATCTTCGGCACCTTCTTATGGTTTTCTTGGAGACAGGTACTAACACTGTTTCTATTTCACCAGTGGGAAGTCACCATGTTTACCGGCGACCGATACTGAGAGATGTTTAAAATATGCTGGCAGGCTTTTCTCAGACTCCCTCCCCATGGCTCAGAGAGCACAGCTACCTGTAGTCTATTCAGTACCTGTAGTCTATCCAGTACCTGTAGTCTATCCAGTACCTGTAGTCTATCCAGTACCTGTAGTCTATCCAGTACCTGTAGTCTATCCAGTANCCAGTACCTGTAGTCTATCCAGTACCTGTAGTCTATCCAGTACCTGTAGTCTATCCAGTACCTGTAGTCTATCCAGTACCTGTAGTCTATCCAGTGGATCAGCTGCAGTGCCAGCAGCTGTGCATGTCAAAAGTGCCTTGGATGTTTCTGGACATACTATGATATGATGAAGTCAAATTCTATACATCGATTTTGACCGATTGTAGTACAGTATATTTTGACAATTGTGAGTAACAGTATAGTTTGACAATTGTGAGTAATGTTCTTTATGCACATAAGATCTTAGAGGTGAAGAAGTCTTCTGGATACAGTTAAGTGGAATTCATATGGAAGATAAATTATGTGAGCACCAGAGACATGAGTCAAAGCTCTGTGTTATGACTGCAATTTGCTGCACCTTTAAACCCTGTTTCTATAGCTCATAAAACACTAGATCGCTATCTGTGACAACAGCAGTGGATAATAGAGAGTGACTTCTGCATTCTTACCGATGACTTATTCCCTGATTGTTTTATAAGTGTCCTCCTGACATGTAAAATCAGTGAATCAGTCAGACTCCAGTCACAAATATGATGACTTGCAACTTGACTTTGACTTTAACACCAATGACTCGTGACATGACTTGGACTTGAGCCTTATGACTCGACCTGACTTGATACCCTCCCCAAGCCCAAATATTAAAAATGATGCTATTAAAAAAAGTGTGCTGCGCATCAACTCTTCATTTAACGGTTTTACAGTTTGAATCGGACAGCAGTCAATCAAATTGTGCCAGCTGAGAAAAAGTTGTGCGTGCCAATGCAGAGGAACGTCGGCGGGTGAATTCAGATGGAGCCCTTGGAAAGATGATACCGCAAATTATTATTTTCGGATATAAAGACTACGCTGTATCAACAAAAAACAAATTGCAACTTGCAAAACGAATTGCAACTTGCAAAACATGCGGGAAGAAAATTACAGAAGGAGGCGCAACAATTTCCAACTTTGTTCGACATTTGAAGCTGCACAAAGAACGGTAAGTCGTGGCTAATATAGCCGACTGCTATATATTTTATTACTTTACTGGTGTATCATGTCGGCTAACGTAACATTAAATCAATTATCCTCCACACAGTCAGTCAGTGCGTCAGTGCGGGAACGTGATCATTGCACCCAAGATTGAGCTACAACTGGCTAGGCAGTTGGTAGCCTAAATCCTGCCTGATGTTACTGCTGTTCCTAAAACCATTGACATAGATTAGCCTACTGTAACCACACAGAGAGAGAGAGTGTGTGTGTGTGTGTGTTAAGGTTGGGCGATTGTGTATGTAACGGATGTGAAATGATCTCGCCATCACGGTTGACAACTCCATTGTGTCCTCCTCCCAGAGTGCTAAGAACCTTGGCGTGATCCTGGACAACACCCTGTCGTTCTCAACTAACATCAAGGTGGTGACCCGTTCCTGTAGGTTCATGCTCTACAACATTCGCAGAGTACGACCCTGCCTCACGCAGGAAGCGGCGCAGGTCCTAATCCAGGCACTTGTCATCTCCCGTCTGGATTACTGCAACTCGCTGTTGGCTGGGCTCCCTGCCTGTGCCATTAAACCCTACAACTCATCCAGAACGCCGCAGCCCGTCTGGTGTTCAACTTTCCCAAGTTCTCTCACGTCACCCGCTCCTCCGCTCTCTCCACTGGCTTCCAGTTGAAGCTCGCATCCGCTACAAGACCATGGTGCTTGCCTACGGAGCTGTGAGGGGAACGGCACCTCCGTACCTTCAGGCTCTGATCAGGCCCTACACCCAAACAAGGGCACTGCGTTCATCCACCTCTGGCCTGCTCGCCTCCCTACCTCTGAGGAAGTACAGTTCCGCTCAGCCCAGTCAAAACTGTTCGCTGCTCTGGCACCCAATGGTGAACAAACTCCCTCACGACGCCAGGTCAGCGGAGTCAATCACCACCTTCCGGAGACACCTGAAACCCACCTCTTTAAGGAATACCTAGGATATAAAAGTAATCCTTCTAACCCCCCCCCTACAATAGATGCACTATTGTAAAGTGGTTGTTCCACTGGATATCATAAGGTGAATGCACCAATTTGTAAGTCCTCTGGATAAGAGCGTCTGCTAAATGACTTAAATGTAAATGTAAATGTAAATGGCTAGCTATTAGCGGGTACGCGCTACTAGCGTTTCAATCAGTTACGTCACTTGCTCTGAAACCTAGAAGTAGTATTGCCCCTTGCTCTGCAAGGGCCGTGTCCTTTGTGGAGCGATGGGTAACGATGCTTCGTGGGCGACCGTTGTTGATGTGTGCAGAGAGTCCCTGGTTCGCGCCCGTGTCGGGGCGAGGGGATGGTATAAAGTTATACTGTTACATGTACAAGCCTATTGCGCCCTATAGCGAGGGTGTCTTTCTCATGGCTACCCATGTATTTCCATGGAAATATAACGTTTATTTGTAAAGTAATAAATATATAGATATTTTTAAAAGCATTCATGATTTGCGTAAATGTCATATACTACTACTCTTGTTAAAAATATGAAATGGTGTTACATTTGGTGAAGAGCACATTATGACTTGTTTAGGACTCGAAACTCAAAGTTTAGGACTTGAGACTTGACGTGATACTTGACGGTCTTGACTTGAGACTTGACTCGGACTTGCCTGTCTTGACTTGGGACATGACTTGGGACTTGAGTGCTAAGACTTGAGACTTACTTGTGACTTGTAAAACAATGACTTGGTCCCACCTCCGCTGATTACTCATGAGTAAATGAGTATCTGGGGTCATCTGATGGCCAAAACATTAAAAGTCTGACTGACATTGATTTGACTAGCCTAAAAATATCTGCAGTGATTAAACTAAGCACAATCACAGCAAGGAAGTTTAAACTGAGCCACATAGAGTTGATTGTGTTTTGACTCAATGTATGAGATATTGTTACCATAGAAATAGAGTAATTCGTTTATTATAGTCATTCAAATTCTGTGATTGTGACACACAAAGGGATTTGGATTCCCCCCAAGGGTTCTGTCATTGATGATGCTACCAAACTGCATTGTGATGTCATAGGCCCAACATCAACAACTTGTTTTGTGGTTGACTCTGAGGCCTCAGTAGCTCTCGGCAGGGCCACCAGGAGGCAGTCTCTGTTTGTAGGGGGAAGAAGAAGGGGAATTTGAGGCTAGACGCCTATTGCTGTCTCTGCTCAGTCCAGTCACACCGTTCAGCCCATTCTCTCACTGTGATGGAGATGACACCAGATGGACGAGCCTTAAAAATGTCTCAGGTAGCTCAACAACTGTTGTAGATTTACAGTCTTTAGAGTAAACTAGGGCAAGCTGAATGGATCACTTTGGGCTGAGTAATTATCTTAATTATCGGCTATGAAAAGCCGACTGACATTTATTCCTGATTATTATTTGACCATGCTTGTCATTTATGAACATTTTGAACATCTTGGCCATGTTCTGTTATAATCTCCACCAGAAGAGGACTGGCCACCCCTCATAGCCTGGTTCCTCTCTAGGTTTCTTCCTAGGTTTTGGCCTTTCTAGGGAGTTTTTCCTAGCCACTGTGCTTCTACACCTGCATTGCTTGCTGTTTGGGGTTTTAGGCTGGGTTTCTGTACAGCACTTCGAGATATTAGCTGATGTACGAAGGGCTATATAAAATAAACTTGATTGATTGAGTAAAAGGTGCTTGAGGGAAGGTTTTTGTGGGAGAGACAGACCAATAACACAAGCACTTCAAGACCTCCTAAAATACTGGGCTGGTCAGTGGTCTCACTGAAGTATTCTGTTTATGTAGAAGACTTGTCTGGCAGTGGTCTTCTACAGTTGGACACTGATATCGAGAACATCAAATGTATCTTAGCTACACACACTATATATACAGTACCAGTCAAAAGTTTGGACACCTACTCATTCAAGGGTTTTATTTACTGCACACTCTTGGCATTCTCTCAACCAGCTTTATCTGGAATGCTTTTCCAACAGTCTTGAAGGAGTTCCCACATATGCTGAGCACTTGTTGGCTGCTTTTCCTTCACTCTGCGTTCCAACTCATCCCAAACCATCTCAATTGAGTTGAGGTCGGTTGATTGTGGAGGCCAGGTCATCTGATGCATCACTTCATCACTCTCCTTCTTGGTCAAATAGCCCTTACACAGCCTGGAGGTGTGTTGGGTCATTGTCCTGTTGAAAAACAAATGATAGTCCCACTAAGCGCAAACCAGAGATGGCGTATCATTGCAGAATGCCATGGTAGCCATGCTGGTTAAGTCTGCCTTGAATTCTAAATAAATCACTGACAATGTCACCAGCAAAGCAACCCCAAACCATCACACCTCCTCCTCCATGCTTCACGGTGGGAACCACACATGAGGAGATCATCCATTCACCTACTCTGCGTCTCAGAAAGACACAGTGGTTGGAACCAAAAATCTCAAATTTGGACTCATCAGACCAAAGCACAGATTTCCACCGGTCTAAGGTCCATTGCTTGTGTTTCTTGCCCCAAGCATCTCTTCTTATTATTGGTGTCCTTTAGTAGTGGTTTCTTTGCAGCAATTCGACCATGAAGGGCTGATTCACACAGTCTCCTCTGAACAGTTGATGTTGAAATGTGTTTGTTACTTAAACTCTGTGAAGCATTAATTTAGGCTGCAATTTGTGAGGCTGGTAACTCTAATGAACTTATCCTCTGCAGCAGAGGTAACTCTGGGTCTTCCTTTCATGGAGCCAGTTTCATCATAGCGCGTGGTTTTTGCTGTATATACAGTACAAAAGTATGTGGACACCCCTTCAAATTAGATCAAATCAAACACACAGCCATGCAATCTTTATAAACAAACCTTGGCAGTAGAATGGCCTTATGGAAGAACTCAGTGACTTTCAACATGGCACTGTCATAGAATGCCACCTTTCCAACAAGTCAGTCTGTCAAATTTCTGCCCTGCTAGAGCTGCCCTGTTCAACTGTAATTGTGAAGTGGAAACGTCTACGAGCAACAATGGCTCAGCCGCAAAGTGGTAGGCCACACAAGCTCACAGTCAGCTGGAATGGTGTAAAGCTCACCGCCATTGGACTCTGGAGCAGTGGAAACACGTTCCCTGGAGTGATGAATCACGTTTCACCATCTGGCAGTCCGACGGACGAATCTGGGTTTGGCGGATGCTAGGAGAACGCTACCTGCTTGAATGCATAGTGCCAACTGTACATTTTGGTGGAGGAGGAATAATAGTCTCGGGCTGTGTTTATGGTTCGGGCTAGGCCTCTTAGTTCCAGTGAAGGGAAGTCTTAACGATACAGCATACAATGACATTCTTCTGTGCTTCCAACTTTGTGGCAACAGTTTGGGGAAGGCCCTTTTCTGTTTTAGCATGACAATGCCCCTGTGCACAAAGCGAGGTCCATACAGAAATGTTTTTTTTTTTTAGATCTGTGTGTAAGAACTTGACTAGCCTGCACAGAGCCCTGACTTCAACCCCATCGAACACCTGTGGGATGAATTGGAATGCCAACTGTGAACCAGGCCTAATCGCCCAACATCAGTGCCCGACCTCACTAATGCTCTTGTGGCTGAATGGAAGCAAGTCCCCACAGCAATGTTCCAATTTCTACTGGAAAGCCTTCCCAGAAAAGTGGAGGCTGTTATAGCAGCAAAGGGGGGACCAACTCCATAATTTATTTTTGTATCCTTTATTTATCTAGGCAAGTCAGTTAAGAACAAATTCGTATTTACAATGACAGCCTACCCCGGCCAAACCCTAACGACGCTGGGCCAATTGTGAGCAGCCCTATGGGACTCCCAATCACGGCCAGTTGTGTTCCAGCCTGGAATCGAACCAGGGTCTGTAGTGACGCCTCTAGCACTGAGATGCAATGCCTTAGACCACTGTGCCACTCGGGAGCCCCAAATGCCCATGATTAATGCCCATGATTTTGGAATGAAACGTTCGACAAGCAGGTGTCCACATACTTTTGGTCATGTCGTGTACTTATCAGTATTTCACTGCAATAATTAATCATATCCTGACATATTTTGGGCCAGCCATACCCTCCCCCTAATCTGAACAATATGAATCCATACTGGATATGTAGTTATTTTAAAAATATGCGTGTCTTTGATCCCCTCAGGTCCTGAGGAACCCACTGAAAACCCTGGTGCCTGTCAATGCCAGCAGGAACAGAGTGGTGGACAAACAGATGGAGCTCCTTGTCTTCTCCTGGAGGCGACGACAGAATGGGAGGGCCCTGCTGCCCCCCATGACCCACCCAGGCCATGCCATCAAACAATCCAGTGGTCCTCCCTGCAGCTCGGAGCCCCTGCCTTGGCTCAACGTGGGCTCCAATTCCCTGATGCCCTTCTACACAGTGGTGAAGCCCACCTGCGGCTACCGCTTCTCCAGGGAGGCAGACCACAAGCGCCGGCACATCGGCATCCCCGCCAGCAACCCAGTCATGTGGAGGAGCTGCTAGGCATGGTCTCACAATAAACATGAAGTAGCCTAAAGCTGCCCTGAATTGACTAAATTGTATGTCAGAACTTTCCCCAGCTTGCCAAATTAGTATTTAAATCAAAACCTACTGAAATTCAAAGTTTGTATAAGAATAAGAATATGAATTGTTTCTTATGACTGACATTAAAATGTAGCACACAAGACCTTATACAACCCCTTGATGCTCTGTCATAGTGGACAGTGTGTGTAAACAGATCTCCTTGGCAGTTCCCACATGCCCCTTCCCAAAGGGTATTTATAAAGACCTAAAGGCTTAGTACTAACACTGAGACCAAAACACTAGC
Source organism: Salvelinus sp. IW2-2015 (assembly GCF_002910315.2). Lineage (NCBI taxonomy): Eukaryota > Metazoa > Chordata > Actinopteri > Salmoniformes > Salmonidae > Salvelinus > Salvelinus sp. IW2-2015. The sequence continues at coordinate 216,145 of NW_019942659.1, read as the reverse complement.
AGACCGCATTACAAAACAGACACAAAACAGGTCTCTGTTTTGTGTCTGTCTATTGCTCATTGATTGATAAGCAAGTGGATTTGCGAGGGGTTAGTTACTTTGTCAAAGACGCACAAAGTTCTGATTGGCTGTTAAGGGGCTCTCAGCATCCCTCTCATTGCAAAACATTGTTTGACTGTAAACTTTCGCTGGATGGGTTCACACACAGAAGTTCTATATTGTGGAATTATTTTATTTGCAGTGTTTTTCTTTTCTCATCTTTTATTTAGATAATTGTTTAGTAAATAGTTTGCAGGCAGTAAAATTATGGGGAATAACAGTGGTGTCTCTATTGAAGGACTTGGAACCTGTGAGAATCATCAGTGGTACAGGAAATTCAGAACGGAATGCCCATCTGGACAGCTCACCTTTTGCGAATTCAAACAGTTATTCGGCCTGAAAAACCTATCTGAAGCTTCTAAGGCCTACATCATGAGCATGTTTGAAATGTTGGATATGAATGACGTAAGATTACTTTTATCTCGATCACTAATGTTCATCGTTTATACAGTGCCTATAGAACGTCTACACCGCCCTTGGATTTCTTCACATTTTATTGTTACAAAGTGGGATTAAAATGGATTTCATTTCATTTTTTGTCAACGATCTACACAAAATACTCTGTAATGTCAAAGTGGAAGACTTTTTATTCTGATTTGTTATTAAAAAAAATAAAACACTAATATACCTTGATTAGATAATTATTCAACCCCCTGAGTCAATACATGTTAGAATCACCTCTGGCAGAGATTACAGCTGTGAGTCTCCTTGGGTAAGTGTCATAAGAACTTTGACTACAGAGGAGGCAAAACTGTACTTCAATACTATGATTCTCCCACACATAGCATGCAGTTGGGCCCAAGCTTGCTCTACAACATTAAAACCTTCACACAAAACATAAAGACATGGCTAAAGGCTAATCAGACTTGTGAACATAATCCCTAGCTGTGTATTGCCGCTTTCCATGTTGTCTGTTGTCTGTAGCTTGTGAGGTGTGGAAACACTTTGTTGCTTTTATGTATTTTATTTTGTTGCTTTTTGTGCTATTGCTCTGTCTGCGTGTGACGTGTTGCTTGTCCTATGTTGCTCTGCATGTGCTCACTGCTCATTGTTCGTCTGTATTAGTTATTGTAATTTTATTTTTAAACCTGCCCAGGGACTGCGGTTGAAAATTAGTCGGCTGGCTAAAACCGGCACCTTTATTGAAACGTTGATTATGGTGCACTGTCCCTGTAAAAATAAACTCAAACTCAAGCAACTGTGTTGAGCAATATTAGGCCAATATTCTTTAAAAAAATGTTCAAGCTTTGTCAAGGGGTTGGGGATCATGGCTAGACAGCAATTTTCTAGTCTTGCCATAGATTTTCAAGCAGATTTAAGTAAAAACGGTAACTTGGCCACTCCGGAACATTAGCTGTCTTCTTGGTGAACAACTCCAGTGCAGATTTGGCTTTGTGTTGTAGGTTATTGTCCTGCTATAAGGTGAATTTCTCTCACAGTGCCTGGTACAAAGGTTTTTCTCTAGAGTTTTGCCTGTGCTCAGCTCCATCCTGTTCCTTTTTATCCTGAAAAACTCCCCGGTCTTTGCCGATGTCAAGCATACCCATACCATGGGGCCTCCCGAGTGGTGCAGTAGTCTAAGGAACTGCTAGCTGTGCCACTAGAGATTCTGGGTTCAAGTCCAGGTTGTGACTGGGAGACCCATGGGGAGGCGCACAATTGGCCCAGCGTCGTCCAGGTTAGGTTAGGGGAGGGTTTGTCCGGCAGGGATGTCCTTGTCCCATCGTGCGCCAGGGACTCCTGTGGCGGGTCAGGTGCAGTCAGCATGCCAATTGCACGCTCCCTAAAAACTTGAGACATCTGGCATTGTGTTGTGTTGTGTGACAAAACTGCACATTTTAGAGTGGACTTTTTTGTCACCAGCACAAAGTGCACCTGTGTAATGATCATGCTGTTTAATCAGCTTCAGGATTATCTTGGCAAAGAAAAAATGCTCACTAACAGGGATGTAAACAAATTTGTGCACAACATTTGAGAGAAATAAGCTTTTGATGTGTATGAAAACATTTTGGGATCTTTTATTTCAGCTCATGAAACATGGGACCAACAATTTATGTGTTGCCATTATATTTTTGTTCAGTATATTTCAATTCCACTTTGTAAAGCAACAAAATGTGAAAAAGTTCAAGGGGGTGTAGACGTTCTATAGACACTCTACCTGTTTTTGCATCATGTATTTTTTCATATAGACTGAGGGGTCTGGATTTTTTTATCATCAATATAACATCACACTTAAAAAGACTCAAAGATCAGTGGTTTATGGTCAACTGAGGTACCCAGAGACAACTGTACCTGTAATGGGGTCCTGTGTGTAGCTGGTGTAGAGAGTCAGGCGTAGGACAGCAGAAATGAGTACTCAACGTACTTTACTCAAAATACAAAAATACAAGGCAAATATACGAGCCCACAATAACGGACCGATTTACAAAGAACAATCACTCACAAACAAACATGGGGAACAGAGGGTTAAATAATAAACAGGTAATTGGGTGAGTGAAACCAGGTGTGTAAGACCAAGACAAAACAAATGGAAAATGAAAAGTGGATCGGCGGTGGCTAGAAGACCGGTGACGTCGACCGCTGAACGCCGCCCGAACAAGAAGAGGGACCGACTTCGGCGGAAGTCGTGACAGTACCTCTATAAGAGATTTGGCCTAATTGGATCTCCCCTAAAATCTTAAACTGGCTTTAAACGAATTGATAAGCCATATTGTAATATTTGCTAAACAACTTGTGTGAAAACTATGCTATAGCTCCGTATCAAGGAAATTGCACTCGAATTGTGTTGGTTTAATAGTTTTAAAAAAGTTGTTTCCGTTACAGTGGCCATTCAGATATTAGGCTATTTGTATTATATCTAGAACATAGATTTCTAGATATATGAACTAGATTTCCATCCAACAGATTTTCATCCAAATATTCTACAATCCGCATTAAAAACAATATAGTATTTTTCCCACCAGAGATGTTTCCATCAAAATGACTTGTTGCAGATAAAATCTGTGCGTGATGATGGCAGCCAAGCATCGGTGAACATTAAAAAAATATACCCTTGATATTAATTGGAAAGGAGCAAAGCTCATCACCTTCCACTATCACCAGCCTGTGAAGTTCATCATCATTTATTTCATCTGTATCCTAATAAACAACACAGTTGTATGCTTTCCCAAGGAGTCGTAGTGGGAGGACCACACTATATGTCATTGCGTGACTCCCAAGTTTTCTTCCATATGGTTATTATATCAATATTTGCTCATAAAAGCGTTCCACCGTCATTTCTTGCATAATTAGTTGTACTGACACAAAAAGATCCCACCTTGTCAAGCGTATTTTGTTTTGTCGGCATTTGGAAAGTTTACTGAAAAACGTTCTGTTTCTATCAGGCCTGTCATTTAAAAAAATTATCCGACATGCACTTTATTAGCATAAAAATGTTGAATGGAAACCTGGTTAGTGGCACAGAAAATATACTATATTTATACAGTACCAGTCAAAAGTTTGGACACATCTACTCATTTAAGGGTTTTTCTTTATTTTTAATATTTTCTACATTGTAGAAAAATTGGGGAGGACATCAAAACTATGAAATAACACATTTGGAATCATGTAGTAACAAAACAATTATTGAAATTATTCTACAATGTAGAAAATAGTAAAAATAAAGAAAAACCCTTGAATGAGTAGGTGTGTCCAAACTTTTGACTGGTACTGTATATATATATATATAATATATATATATATACACTGCTCAAAAAAATTAAGGGAACACTAAAATAACACATCCTAGATCTGAATGAATGAAACATTCTTATTAAATACTTTTTTCTTTACATAGTTGAATGTGCTGACTACAAAATCACACAAAAATTATCAATGGAAATCAAATGTATCAACCCATGGAGGTCTGGATTTGGAGTCACACTCAAAATTAAAGTGGAAAACCACACTACAGGCTGATCCAACTTTGATGTAATGTCCTTAAAACAAGTCAAAATGAGGCTCAGTAGTGTGTGTGGCCTCCACGTGCCTGTATGACCTCCCTACAACGCCTGGGCATGCTCCTGATGAGGTGGCGGATGGTCTCCTGAGGGATCTCCTCCCAGACCTGGACTAAAGCATCCGCCAACTCCTGGACAGTCTGTGGTGCAACGTGGCGTTGGTGGATGGAGCGAGACATGTTGTCCCAGATGTGCTCAATTGGATTCAGGTCTGGGGAACGGGCGGGCCAGTCCATAGCATCAATGCCTTCCTCTTGCAGGAACTGCTGACACACTCCAGCCACATGAGGTCTAGCATTGTCTTGCATTAGGAGGAACCCAGGGCCAACCGCACCAGCATATGGTCTCAGAAGGGGTCTGAGGATCTCATCTCGGTACCTAATGGCAGTCAGGCTACCTCTGGCGAGCACATGGAGGGCTGTGCGGCCCCCCAAAGAAATGCCCCACACCATGACTGACCCACCGCCAAACCGGTCATGCTGGAGGATGTTGCAGGCAGCAGAACGTTCTCCACGGCGTCTCTAGACTCTGTCACGTCTGTCACATGTGCGTGTGAACCTGTTTTCATCTGTGAAGAGCACAGGGCGCCAGTGGCGAATTTGCCAATCTTGGTGTTCTCTGGCAAATGCCAAACGTCCTGCACGGTGTTGGGCTGTAAGCACAACCCCCTCCTGTGGACGTCGGGCCCTCATACCACCCTCATGGAGTCTGTTTCTGACCGTTTGAGCAGACACATGCACATTTGTGGCCTGCTGGAGGTCATTTTGCAGGGCTCTGGCAGTGCTCCTCCTAATCTTCCTTGCACAAAGGCGGAGGTAGCGGTCCTGCTGCTGGGTTGTTGCCCTCCTACGGCCTCCTCTACGTCTCCTGATGTACTGGCCTGTCTCCTGGTAGCGCCTCCATGCTCTGGACACTACGCTGACAGACACAAACCTTCTTGCCACAGCTCGCATTGATGTGCCATCCTGGATGAGCTGCACTACCTGAGCCACTTGTGTGGGTTGTAGACTCCGTCTCATGCTACCACTAGAGTGAAAGCACCGCCAGCATTCAAAAGTGACCAAAACATCAGCCAGGAAGCATAGGAACTGAGAAGTGGTCTGTGGTCACCACCTGCAGAACCACTCCTTTATTGGGGGTGTCCTGCTAATTGCCTATAATTTCCACCTGTTGTCTATTCCATTTGCACAACAGCATGTGAAATTTATTGTCAATCAGTGTTGCTTCCTAAATGGACAGTTTGATTTCACAGAAGTGTGATTGACTTGGAGTTACATTGTGTTGTTTAAGTGTTCCCTTTATTTTTTTGAGCAGTGTATATGATCATAGTAACCATTGATTCATCTAAATGTTTTGGAGCCTTTTTTAAAAAGGTGTTTAAAAAAATGTAATAGGAAAGGTGTGTTTTCATCTGTAGGACTGAGTGTGTAAGTTTAAGTGGTTGTAATTGTAATTTGTCTCCATGCAACTACATGCAATTAAACAAGGGTGACACTCTGTTTAGAGGTTTTGTAGCCTAATTTAAGCTTGGACACAATGAGGACACCGCATTAAAGAGGGTTTAAAATCTGCCTTCTCCCATTACCCAACTGGCCTAGAGCCTTGAAATAATCTACTTCACTTGCAGGTGCAAATAGCAGAATAACTTCTGCAGACATTTCTCCAGACATTTGCCACAGTGTAATTGAAAGCAGAATAAGTCTGAATCCTGTTTCTGCAGACTTTTGCAATGGAAAACAGGACTACATTGAGAAATATATAATTGTTCTTTATGGTCCTGAATGCTTTCAATTCTTATCAGAAAGCTGTTATTACCTTTTCCAAATAAATGTGATAATGTAAATGATATAACATGACCTCTTAATAGTAGTCAGTCATGTTCAGATTTTGTGTCATGTCAATGTGTAAAACTGTAATATGTAGTCTTAATTGGCATCACTGTAGATTTGATTTTGATTTGATTTGGATCTCTTTTAGTCCACATTTGGACTAATCTTCCAAGAGTCCTTACGAACACATTTTCACATATAACACACTATTACAAACATACATAATATACTAACATAATGACCCAATAAATACTCAATCTAAAAAATATTGATTCTTCATCTACTATAGTCCCACAACATTTCTATGTATTATATTTAAATCGTTTTAAAATCATGTTTAAATGTATATATTGAAAGGTTTCTGGTTTACTCAGTTAATTTATTCAATTTCTTTATTGCTTTAAATCGAAATGTTCTTTCGCCTATTTCTCTTTTCTGTCTGGATAACGCATAGATCGTGGACAATCTATTCCTAGTATTTACGGAATGTCGGTCTCTTATCAACTGAATACCGTTGTGAATAGAACTTGGCCGTTTTAAATGATGTATATTATGAAATAAAATAAGCATGTTTTTTTCAATTATCTTGTCGATTGATGACCAACCAAGAACACTGCACATGACTGCAACAGAAGAACCATATCTCCACCTTAAAACAATCCTTGCTGCTTTGTTCTGTGCATTCTGCAGCCTCCTAACTTCACTTGATGATGCATTTCCCCAGACCACAGAACAGTAGTTCACCTGACTCTCAATTAATGGTTGTGTTATTTGCTGAAGAATTTTTCCTGGTAAATATTTAGCTATCCTTCTGATTATGCATGCTGTTTTAATATTTTTTTTTACATAGATTAGTTATTTGAGATGACCATGATAAGCAGTTGTCTAGCTACACTCCCAATAGTTTGGTTTCTGCCACTTCTTCAATTTGTACTCCTCCCATACGTAATTGTATCCCATGCTGTTTTGGCCTTTTCCTAGTGGAACAGACCAACATAACTTTGGTTTTCTTGGTGTTTAAAACCAGTTTGTTTTGGCAAACCCACTCCCTGATATTCTCCAAATCTCCTTGTAAAGCTTGCTGTACCTGTTGAACCGATTGTCTTGCTGCATAAATTGTAGTATCATCTGCAAATATAGTAGCTTGAGTTTCAACTAAGGCATAGGGAAGGTCGTTGGTATATATTAAATAAAGAAGTGGCCCAAGGCAGCTGCCCTGCGGTAATCCACAGTTTATCACATGAGGGGAAGAAAATTAACCATTGATATAGGTGGACTGTTTCCTGTCAGTTAGATATGACTGTACCCAATTCAATGCTACCTCCTTAAAACCATAATGCATTAATTTTGTAAAAATTATTTCATGATCCACTAAATCAAATGCTGCACTGAAATCTAAAATAGTACACCCACAAACTTGCCATTATCCATAGCATTGAGCCACTGGTCAGTCATGTCAACCAATGCAGTGGTAGTGGAATGTTTTTTGTGATAAGCATGCTGATTGGCTGTAATCAGATCATTCTTTTCCATGTACTCCCATATTTGTCTACTCACAATACCCTCCAATATCTTACTGGGTGTAGGGAGTAGACTAATTGGTTGACTATTGGCAGGAGTAATGGGTTCTTTGCAGTCTTTCGGAATAGGACACAGTTTCACATGCTTCCATACATTTGCAAACATCCCCTTTTCCAGTGACCAATTAAATATGTATCTCAGTGGAACTGCAATCTGGGGAGCAGCACAGCGAAGCAAATTTTTTTCCATAAGACCATAACCTGTAGATTTACCATCAGGTAATGACTTCAATAGGTTTAACACCTCCTCCACTGACACCGTTTGCAGACTAAAAGAGCAGATCTTGTTGCTCATAATATGATCATCAATCCATTGGACAATAGCTTGTTTGGAAGAATGTATGTTTACATTGTTGCTCAGTAATTTAATTTTCTTTGTAAAAAAATTTGCTAAATGATTGGCAATATCAACTGGTTTTGTTATTATTCTCCCGTCAACCTCCACACTAGATGGGCATGAAGAGATAGATGTACCAAGTAAGCCCTTAACTGTGTTACATACCTTTTTAGAATCATTTTTAAAATCAATAAAAGCATTGTTGAAAAATAACTTTTTTTTTCTTTCGATTAAATTTAACTGCATAATTACGTAATGTTCTATAATTCTGTTCATCGATTTCTAATTTTGACTTGGCTGCTAAGACTTTTTCCATATTTCTTTGAGAAAAAGCCTCAGTTCATCATCAATCCATGGAGATGGATGAGCACCAACTGTACTCTTTCTTATGAAATGATGGTCCATTACCTCAGTGAGCAAATCAATAAAACATTCTGTAGCGTGATTTAAATCATCCTCTAGATAAATCAGCTCCCAGGGTACAGCAGCCAAATCATTTAGAAATAGCTCATGATTAAATGTTTTAACATTTCTCTTRACCACAATCCTAGGGGKTTTCTTTGGAACCTTGGTGTTCATGGTTATGGTCACAATATTATGGTCTGTCCAGCCCACTGGCATTGATCTGGCTTTTAAGCATTGCAATGGTATTTAACAGAAAATCAGATCAATGCATGTGTCTGAACGATGACCCAACTTAATTGAAGATCTAGTAGTATCATTAACCATTTGTTTCAAACCACAGTTCTTGGCATATCTCATCAATTTTGTTCTATTAGAATTATTGTGATCCTTCCAATTTATATTAAAATCACCCAAGATAAATACATCTCTGTTGCTATCTGTGGCCTGGTCAAACCCAGTACATAAGTCATCCAAATAGGACACCTTAGAGCTAGGAGGTCTATACACACATCCCACCAATATGGGTGCCTGGTGAGGCAGATGTACTTGAGCCCATAGTGCCTCTATTTGACATACATTAAGGTCATCCCTCCTCTTAAAAGGTATATGATTCTGAATATATAGTGCTGCACCCCCACCATTCCTATTCCTGTCCCTTCTCAGTAGACTATATCCTTGAATGTTAATTTGCCCATCATTTACAGATGCATCTAAATGCATTTCGGGTCAAAGCCAAGATATGAATATTATTTATGTTCACCAAGTTAAAAACCTCATGTATTTTGTTAGGAAGGCTACACACATTAACCTGAGCTATATGCAACCCTTTCCTTATCAAGTGGAGATCAATAGAGCATGTATTCATTATAGTAGAAGTTGTCATGATACACTACAACACACAAACTCAAATTTGAACATTAAATTAAAATAGCCAGGGAGTTACTCCAAAGTCCCGATACAATTGCACGTTGATATAAAGTTTATCCATCACCATGGAGACTCGTTGATTCAGGCAATGCTTTTCCTTCATGATGAGATATAGTATTTTTCTCCTTTCATTGATCTCGGTGGGGAAGTGATCATTCATTCCAAAATCAGTGTTTCTGAGTTCTCTGCCCATGTTCTTCGTCATTTCCTTTTGCTTAAATTTGTCAAAACATGCAATAATAGTCCGTGGCCTATTTCCAGAGGCCTTACCTATTCTATGGACTCTGGAGAAAGTGGCATTACGCACAACATCAGTGGGCAGTTTTAGTTGAGTTGACATAAAGTCTCGGACTGTGTCCTCACAGCCTCTGCTGTTGTCATTCTCCGGCATCCCTGAAAATATTAGATTGTTCCGCATTGATCGACACTGTACATCAAGCAAGGTTTCTTTAAGTTGTTTGTGAGAGTGAGCACTAATCAAATTAATGCAACAGTAATGAACTCCAAATTGATGTCACCTTAGTATGGGACAAGAGCACATTATTAACGTTCATCTGTATTATAGAAGTCTTTGTTGTTTGTACGTGCCTTGTTGTAGACCTACATCATGTCTGCATCTTAAACTCTATACATAGAGCATATCTGAGCACTGTGTTAACCCTGTTATTGATGCAGGACCTTATGATGTAATGAAGACATAATTGTCTGCAAAGGTATCACTATAAAAGCACTGGATACATTCCAGCTTCAATCTTAAAACCTCTCTGAGATATGTGGGACGCAGAGCGCCAAATTAAAATAAATTACTATAAAAATTTAACTTTCATGAAATCACACATGCAATACACCAAATTAAAGCTACACTTGTTGTGAATCCAGCCAACGTGTCATATTTCAAAAAAGGCTTTACGACGAAAGCACACCAAACGATTATGTTAGGTCAGTGCATAGCCACAGAAAAACATAGCCATTTTTCCAGCCAAAGAGAGGAGTCACAAAAAGCATAAATAGAGATAAAATGAATCACTAACCTTTGATGATCTTCATCAGATGACACTCATAGGACTTCATGTTACACAATACATGTATGTTTTGTTCGATAAAGTTCATATTTATATCCAAAAATCTCAGTTTACATTGGCGCGTTATGTTCTGTAATGTTTTGCTTCCAAAACATCTGGTGATTTTGCATAGAGCCACGTCAATTTACAGAAATACTCATTATAAATGTTGATGATAATACATGTGTTATGCATGGAACTTTAGATAAACTTCTCCTTAATGCAACCGCTGTGTGTCACGCCCTGACCATAGTTTGCTTTGTATGTTTCTATGTTTTTGTTTGGTCAGGGTGTGATGTGGGTGGGCATTCTATGTTGTATGTCTAGGTTGTATGTTTCTATGTGTTTGGCCTAGTATGGTTCTCAATCAGAGGCAGGAGTCAGTCGTTGTCTCTGATTGGGAGCCATATTTAGGTAGCCTGTTTTCCTTTGGGTTTTGTGGGTGGTTGTTTCCTGTGTTTGTGTTATTCACCATACGGGACTGTTTCGTTTTCGTTTTGTATTTCACGTTGTTATTTTGATATTTCTTAGTGTTCAGTTAATAAACCGAATATGGACACTTACCACGCTGCATATTGGTCCGACATCTCTTCTCATTCCAATGACGAGCGTTACACTGTGTCAGATTTTTTTTAAACTTTACCGAAAAAGCACACCATGCAATAATCCGAGTACAGCGCTCAGAGCCCAAACAAGCCAAAGAGATATCCACCATATTGTGCAGTCAACAAAGTCAGAAATAGCATTATAAATATTCACTTACCTTTGATCATCTTCATCAGAATCCCAGGAATCTCAGTTCCACAATAAATGTTTGATTTGTTCGATAAAGTCCATAATTTATGTCCAAACACCTCCTTTTGTTCGCGCGTTTAGTACACAATCCAAACTGACGACGCGCTGGCAGGTCCAGGCGAAAGTTCAGACGAAAAGTCATATTACAGTTTGTAGAAACATGTCAAACTAAGTATACTATCAATCTTTAGGATGTTTTATCATAAATCTTCAATAATGTTCCAACCGGAGAATTCCTTTGTCTTCAGAAATGCTATGGAACGCAAGCTACCTCTCATGTGAATGCGCATGACCAGGTCGTGGCACTCTGCCAGACCTCTGACTCAATCCCCTCTCATTCCCCCCTCCTTTATAGTAGAAGCATCAAACAAGGTTCTAAATACTGTTGACATCTAGTGGAAACCTTAGGAAGTGCAACATGACCCCATTTCCACTGTATCTTGGATAGGCAAAGAGATGGTTGGATTTTTTCTCAGGTTTTTGCCTGCCATATGAGTTCTGTTATACTCACAGACATCATTCAAACAGTTTTAGAAACTTCAGAGTGTTTTCTATCCAAATCTACTAATTATATGCATATTCTAGCATTTAGGACAGAGTAGCAGGCAGTTTACTCTGGGCACCTTTTTATACAAGCTACTCAATACTGCCCCCTGTCCCAAATAAGTTAATTAACGAATCATCTATAAAAAGTTATGCCTTTCATCCAAAAGGCACAAATATATCTGCCCTTTTTTGGTCAATGAAAAAGCTCAACTCAATTGCCTTTGTGTAATTCTGAAATACCCCTGATTTTGAGAGGGACTGAGACATCCATTATAATGGAACTGCAAAGGTTATGTAAATGTCAGTTGTAGGGGTAGGCCTATTGTTTATGTAAATGTTTACAGTTATGTGAGATTAGTTGGTTTCACTATTGTAATGGTAAAGTTAGTTGTATTGGTGTTATTAGTAACCACTGTGTTTGTTTAGACAGATTCATGCTATGGTATCAAATCAAATTAAATCACATTTTATTTGTCACATGCGCTGAATACAACAGGTGTAGACCTTACAGTGAAATGCTTACTTACATGCCCTTAACCAACAATGCAGTTTTAAGAAAAATACCAGAAAAAAAAGTAAGTGAGAAGAATAGCAAATAATTAAAGAGCAGCAGTAAATAACAATAGCGGGGCTATATACAGGGGGTACTGGTACAGAGTCAATGTGCGAGGTCACCGGTGTCGAGGTAATTGAGATAACATGTACATGTAAGTAGAGTTATTAAAGTGACTATGCATAGATAATAACAGAGTAGTAGCAGTATAGAAGGGGGGGTGGGGCAATGCAAATAGTCTGGGTAGCCATTTGATTAGCTGTTCAGGAGTCTTATGGCTTGGGGGTAGAAGCTGTTAAGAAGCCTCTTGGACCTAGACTTGGCGCTCCGGTACCGCTTGACGTGTTGTAGCAAAGAGAACAGTCTATGACTAGGGTGGCCGGAGTCTTTGATGATTTTTAGGGCCTTCCTCTGACACCGCCTGGTATAGAGGTCCTGGATGGCAGGAAGCTTCGCCCCGGTGATGTACTGGGCCGTACGCACTACCCTCTATAGTGCCTTATGGTCGGAGGCCGAGCAGTTGCTATACCAGGCAGTGATGCAACCAGTCAGGATGTTCTCGATGGTGCAGCTGTTAAACCTTTTGAGGATCTGAGGACCCATGCCAAATATTTTCAGTCTCCTGAGGGGGAATAGGTTTGGTCGTGACCTTTTCAAAAATGTCTTGGTGTGCTTGGACCATGTTAGTTTGTTGGTGATGTGGACGCCAAGGAACTTGAAGCTCTCAACCTGCTCCACTACAGCCCCGTCGATGAGAATGGGGGCGTGCTCGGGCCTCCTTTTCCTGTAGTCCACAATCATCTCCTTTGTCTTGATCACTTTGAGGGTGGGGTTGTTGTCCTTGCACCACACAGTCAGGTCTCTGATCTCCTCCCCGTAGGCAGTCTCGTTGCTGTCGGGGATCAGGCCTACCACTGTTGTGTGATCAGCAAACTTCATGATGTTGTTGGAGTCGTGCCTGGCCGTGCAGTCATGAGTGAACAGGGAGTACAGGAGGGGACTGAGCACGCATCCCTGAGGGTCCCCCGTGTTGAGGATCAGCGTGGCGGATGTGTTGTTACCTACCCTTACCACCTGGGGGTGGCCTGTCAGGAAGTCCAGGATCCAGTTGCAGAGGCAGGTGTTTAGGCCCAGGGAACTATGGTGTTGAACGCTGAGCTGTAGTCAATGAATAGCATTCTCACATAGGTGTTCCTTTTGTCCAGGTGTGAACTGGCAGTGTGGAGTGCAATAGAGATTGCATCATCTATGGATCTGTTGGTGTGGTATCACATTGGAGTGGGTCTAGGGTTTCTGGGATAATGGTGTTGATGTGAGCCATGACCAGCCTTTCAAAGCACGTCCTGGCTACAGATGTGAGTGCTACGGGTTGGTAGTCATTTAGGCAGGTTACCTTAGTGTTCTTGGGCACAGGGACTATGGTGGTCTGCTTGAAACATGTTGGTATTACAGACTCAGACAGGGAGAGATTGAAAATGTCAGTGAAGTCTTATTCACATCGGCTGAGGAGAGCGTGATCACACAGTCGTCCGGAACAGCTGATGCTCTCATGCATGTTTCAGTGTTACTTGCTTTGAAGCGAGCATAGAAGTTGTTTAGCTCGCCTGGTAGGCTCGTGTTACTGGGCAGCTCTCGGCTGTGCTTCCCCTTGTAGTCTGTAATAGTTTGCAAGCCCTGCCACATCCGACAAGTGTTGGAGTCTGTGTAGTACGATTCGATCTTAGTCCTGTATTGACGTTTTGCCTGTTTGATGGTTCGTCGGAGGGCATAGCGGGATTTCTTATAAGCTTCCGGGTTAGAGTTCCGCTCCTTGAAAGCGGAAGCTCTACCCTTTAGCTCAGTGCGAATGTTGCCTGTAATCCATGGCTTCTGGTTGGGGTATGTACGTACAGTCACTGTGGGGACGACGCCCTCAATGTACTTATTGATGAAGCCAGTGACTGATGAGGTGTACTCCTCAATGCCATCAGAAGAATCCTGGAACATATTCCAGTCTGTGCTAGCAAAACAGTCCTGTAGTTTAGCATCTGCTTCATCTGACTACTTATTTATAGACCGAGTCACTGGTGCTTCCTGCTTTAATTTTTGTTTGTAAGCAGGTATCAGGAGGATAGAATTATGGTCAGATTTGCCAAATGGTGGGAAGGGGAAAGCTTTGTATGCATCTCTGTGTGTGGAGTAAAGGTGGTCTAGAATTAATTTTCCTCTGATTGCATATTTAACATGCTGATAGAAATTAGGTAAAATGTATTTAAGTTTCCCTAATTTAAAGTCCCCAGCCACCAGGAGAGTCGCCTCTGAGTGAGCGTTTTCCTGTTTGCTTATGGCGGTATATAGCTCATTGAGTGCGGTTTTAGTGCCAGTATCGGTCTGTTGTGGTATGTAGACAGCTACGAAAAATACAGATGAAAACTCTCTAGGTAGATAATGTGGTCTACAGCTTATCATTTGATACTCTACCTCAGGCGAGCAAAACTTTGAGACTTCCTTAGATATCGTGCACCAGCTGTTGTTTACAAATATGCATGGGCCCCCGCCCCGTGTCTTACCAGAGGCTGCTGTTCTATCCTGCCAATAGAGTGTATAACCAGCTGTATGTTCTTAATGTCGTCATTTAGCCACGACTCTTTGAAACATAAGACATTAAGACCGTATAAGACCGTTTTTAATGTCCCGTTGGTAGGATATACGTGCTTTCAGTTCGTCCCATTTATTTTCCAGCAATTGAACGTTAGCTACCAGGACGGATGGCAAAGGCAGATTAGCCACTCGTCGCCTGATCCTCACAAGGCACCCGGATCTTTTTCCGCAAAATCTATTTCCTCCAGCCAATTACGGGGATCTGGGCCTGGTCGGGTGTCTGTACTATATCCCTCCCGTCCGACTCATTGAAGAAAAACTCTTCGTCTATTTTGTTTTATTTCACCAGGTAGGCTAGTTGAGAACAGGTTCTCATTTACAACTGCGACCTGGCCAAGATAAAGCAAAGCAGTGTGACAAAAACACAGAGTTACACATGGGATAAACAAACATACAGTCAAAAACACAATAGAAAAATATACGTACAGTGTGTGCAAAAGTAGTAAGGTTATGGAGGTAAGGCAATAAATGGAACATAGCTGCAAAATAATTACAATTTAGCATTAACACTGGACACTGTGCAGATGATGATGTGCAAGTAGAGATACTTGGGTGCAAAAGAGCAAAAAAATAACAATATGGGGATGAGGTAGTTGGGTGGGGTATTTACAGATAGGCTGTGTACAGGTACAGTCATCGGTAAGCTGTTCTGACAAATGAATGCTTAAAGTTAGTGATTTTTTGAATTCTTTCCAGTCATTGGCAGCAGAGAACTGGAAGGAAAGGCGTCCAAAAGAGGTGTTGGCTTTGGGGATGACCAGTGAAATATACCTGCTGGAGCGCGTGCAACGGGTGGGTGTTGCTATGGGGACCAGTGAGCTGAGAAAAGGCGGGGCTTTACCAAGCAAAGACTTATAGATGACCTGGAGCCAGTGGGTTTGGCGACGAATACATAGCGAGGGCCAGCCAACGAGAGCATACAAGTCGCAGTGGTGGGTAGTATTGTTAAGCGGAGCGACACAGGGGAACACAAGAGCGTTCCTCAGATGAGGAAACAGGGATAAATTAACCAAAATATTTATTGTTGCACAGAGAGATATGGAGTGCAAATCCGGGGTAGCTCGGACGAGTTGCAGAAAAACCAGATGTGGAGACTGAGGTTGGAGTTGGCTGAGTAAACAGGTCCTAAGGGTAATCAAGGTAAACAGGTCCTGAGGGGAATCCAAGGTAGTGGTGGTGAGTAAAATCCAGAGCAAGGTAGTTGGGTGGTGAGATGTGGAACAGGAGACAGGAGCCAGAGACAGAGCAGTAAACTGCAATGAGAGGATAAACGGTGTCAGGCAGGGAAACAGGCACAGCAGAGTAACATGATCTTGAGCAATAATAAATGGCTAGATTCATGAACTGACTGTGCCGAGATTACAATCTGGCAAAGTGGAAGTGTCAGGACTGAGAATTTGTAGAGGTCTGGATTATGGAACGAGTTTCAGCTGGTAGGGATCTGCTTTGACTCCAGCACACCTGTCTCCAATCACACAGAGAGGGAGAGGGAGAGAGAGAGAGTGTACATGGGGAGTAACTGCAGGTCAAGAAGACACCGGATGAACACCAGAGGGCGTAGCAGGAGCAGATGTGACAAGTATATGGGGCTTTGGTGACAAAATGGATGCCACTGTGATAGACTACATCCAATTTGCTGAGAAGAGTGTTGGAGGCTATTTTGTAAATGACTTTGCCGAAGTCAAGGATCGGTAGAATAGTCAGTTTTACGAGGGTATATTTGGCAGCATGAGTGAAGGAGGCTTTGTTGTGAAATAGGAAGCCGATTCTAGATTTAATTTTGGATTGGAGATGCTTAATGTGAGTCTGGAAGGAGAGTTTACAGTCTAACCAGACACCTAGGTATTTGTAGTTGGTCCACAAATTCTAAGTCAGAACCGTCCAGAGTAGTGATGCTAGGCGGGCAGGTGCGGGCAGCAATTGGTTGAAGAGCATGCATTTAGTTTTACTAGCATTTAAGAGCAGTTGGAGGCCACGGAAGTATGGCATTGAAGCTCGTTTGGAGGTTTGTTAGCACAGTACCCAAGGAAGGGCCAGATGTATACAGAATTGTGTCGTCTGCGTAGAGGCAGATCAGAGAATCACCAGCAGCAAGAGCGATATCATTGATATTCAAAGAGAAAGGAGTAGGCCCGGGAATTGAACCCTGTGGCACCCCGATAGAGACTGCCAGAGGTCCGGACAACAGTCCCTCTGATTTGACACACTGAAGTAGATGCTATGGGGGGTGCAGAGCTGTTGGCCGGGGTAGGGGTAGCCAGGTGGAAAGCATTGCCAGCCGTAGAAAAATGCTTATTGAAATTCTCGATTATCGTAGATTTATCGGTGGTGACAGTATTTCCTAGCCTCAGTGCAGTGGGCAGCTGGGAGGAGGTGCTCTTATTCTCCATGGACTTTACAGTGTCCCAGAAATTTTGGGAAATAGTGCTACAGGATGCAAATTTCTGTTTGTAAAAGCTAGCTTTAGCTTTCCTAACTGACTGGGTATATTGGTTCCTGACTTCCCTGAAAAGCTGCATATCGCAGGGGCTATCGAAGCTAATGCAGTACGCCACAGGATGTTCTTGTGCTGGTCAAGGGCAGTCATGTCTGGAGTGAACCAAGGGCTATATCTGTTCTTAGATCTACATTTTTTGAATGGGGCATGCTTATTTAAGATGTTGAGGAAAGCACTTTTAAAGAACAACCAGGCATCCTCTACTGATGGGATGAGGTCAATATCCTTCCAGGATACCCGGGCCAGGTCGATTAGAAAGGCCTGCTCGCTGAAGTGTTTTAGGGAGCTTTTGACAGTGATGAGGGGTGGTCGCCATTTCTGGGCGTGGTAGAATAGATTCAGGGCATAATGTACAGACATGGGTATGGTAGGATGTGAGTGTAGTGGGGGTAAACCTAGGCATTGAGTGATGATTAGAGAGCTTGTATCTCTGGAGACACCAGCTAAGCCAGGTGAGGTCTCCCCATGTGTGCGGTGTGTCACGAAAGAGCTATCTAAGGCATGTTGAGCTGGACTAGGGGCTCTACAGTGAAATGAAACAATAACTAACTGAAACAGAAGACAAGGCATATTGACATTAGAGAGGCATGTGTAGCCGAGTGATCATAGGGTCCAATGAGCAGCAATAGGTGAGTCCAGGAGCCGTTCGGTAGTCGCTACTATGCTAGGCGAGCGGGAGGCACGGCGTTCAGAAAGCTAGCGGGCCGGGGCTAGCAGATGGGTATTCAGTGACAACGCAATGGAAAAGCCTGTTGAAACCACATCAGACGATTACGCCGGCAGACCAGTCGTGATGGATCGGCGGGGCTCCGTGTCGGCAATAAAGGGTCCAGACCAATTGGCAAAAGAGGTATTGTAGCCCACGAATTAGCGGGTATACCTCTTCGGATAGCCGGAAGATGGGCCTAGTTCGAGGCTAGCTCAAGGCTAACTGGTGCTGGCTTCGGGACAGAGGCGTTAGCCAGCGGTAGCCACTCGATTGCAGCTAGCTAGCTGCGATGATCCGGTGTAATGGCACAGAGTTTGCGGCAGGAATCCGGTGATGTGGTGGAGAAAATAAGTCTGATATCGCGCTGTGCAGACTGGCAGGTATTGACAGAGCTAAAGCTGGCTGGTGACCGAGCTAAAGGTGAAGACCGCTAGCCGTGGCTAACCGTGACTACTAGCTAGTTAGCTAGCTAGCTGCTGATGGAGGTTCAAGCTATAACGTATAAAAATAGCAGATCCGTACCACATTGGGTGGGGCGGGTTGCCGGAAAGTATATTTAGATCATAGGTGGAAAGTGAGATAAAAATATGTCTGGAAAAAAATGAGACTGACTATTTACATGGGACAAGACAAACACACGTCCGTCCGACTGCTACGCCATCATGGATTCGAGGTCATCACACGAGGCCATCACACGCATGTTCTACAGGATGTAGAACATCTTTTTTGGCCAGAAAGAAAAACCCTGCTCCCGCGAGCGAGGTGGACGGACAAATGAGGCCTGCTGCCAGAGCGTCCTTGATGTAGGTATCCATAGCAGCTCGTTCGGGAGGAGATAGGGAAAAGATCCGACCCCTGGGGGGGCAGGTGCCCGGAAACAGGTCGATGGGGCTATCGTAAGGTCTATGGGGTGGTAGCATGGTGGCGCTCTGTTTGCTAAATACCGGTTTGAGGTCATGGTAACACTCGGGAACTCGGGACAGGTCGATGGATTCTAGAGACTCGGGAGGAGAACTCGGGAAGATACAAGTGGCGTGGCACGTAGGACCCCACTGCTTGAYAGTGCCCACAGACCAGTCGATGTGAGGGTTATGGCTGTGAAGCCAGGGGTAGCCAAGTACGAGAGGGAACTCGCAACAGGGGATCAGATGAAAGTTCATCACTTCCTGATGTTGGGAAACTGAAAGTCGCAAGGGGGTAGTGACGCGAGTGACAAGTCCAGATCCCAGAGGGCTTCCATCCAACGTAGTAACCCTCATGGGGTCCCTTAGAGGTTCAGAGGGGACGCCATTCTCCTTCGCCCAGATACCATCCATGAAGTTTCCTGCGGCTCCAGAGTCTACCAAGGCTTGAAGGGGAAGCTCGTGGTTGTCCCAGGGAAGGGTGACTGGAATGAGCAGGCGGGAGTTGGACGGATGGGAGGAGGTTATGTCTCCCGTTACAGTTCCCCCAGGCCTGCATGGGACAGTGCGTTTCCCTGGAGCCCGGGACACGTGGAGCGGAAATGGCCCGGTTTGCCGCAATATAGACAGCATCGCTCCCTCATCCGGCGGTCTCTCAGCCTGGGAGATGCGTCCAATCTGCATGGGTTCCGGTGGAGCCAGCGAGGATAAAGGTGGGGACTCGGAGCTGGGACCGATAGGAGCTAGGGCGAGAGGTCTACGGTTGAGTTCTCTCTCTCTCTCAGACGCTGGTCTATGCGCGAGGCCAACTTGATCAAGGACTCGAGGTTGTCCGGTGGTTCCCGAGTGGCCAGTTCATCTTGGATGGTGTCGGAAAGACCCTTCAAAAAGCACACTGTGAGCGCCTCGTCGTTCCAGCCACTCGCTGCTGCCACCGTGCGGAACTGGATGGCATAGTCCGTCACGCTGCGCCAACCTTGGCGGAGAGTCAGGAGCTGTTTGGCTGAGTCAGGGCCGCTGGTAGGACCTTGAAAAACTCGCTTGAATTCCTCAGCAAAGGCAGAGTAGCTGGCACAGCAGGGACTTTGGGCATCCCACACAGCAGTAGCCCAGGCTAGGGCTTTTTCCGACAGCAGGGTGATGATATGCGATCTTGGACCGGTCGGTGGGAAACGACGAGGGTTGCAGCTCGAAGGAGAGAGAACATTGGGTGAAAAACCCCTTACAAVCACTCGGATCACCTGAGAACCGTTGGGGAGGCGGAAGACGAGGTTCAGCCAGGGGGTTAACTGCCACGGGCACTTGAATCTGAGGTACAGGAGCGGTAGCGGTTGCCGGGGGAAGTCGATCAGATATCTGCTTTATGGAAGTCAGCATCTGCGACAGAAGTTGAGAATGTCTAGCCATTAAGGTCTCTTGCTGAACCAGAGCGGCTTCGTGGCGTTGGACAGCCCCCTCGTGGTGGGACAGCGTGGCAAAAAGGTCCTGGGAACTGGCTGCCTCTGGGTTAATTTGGCTCTGTGTTTCTGTCAGGACTCTGTTACGAACTCGGGTCTCCGGTGTGAGAAACAGTCACTTAGCAAACTGAGCCACTAATGGTCGGCAGAACCCAGAAGATGAGGCAGACACAGCAGTACTTGAGACAGTGTTTTAATAAAGTAAAAAGGAAAGTTCTTCAGGCAAAAATATAAATCCACAACGTCAAAAGTAATACCAAGAGAAAAAGGTAATCCTCCAAGTCAAAAGGTAAATCCACAAGGTGGTAGGTACAGCAGGAAAAAGCCTCAAAAGATAATCAAAAATAAATAAACGAGAACAAAAACAGAGTACCACAAGAGAGTCCAACTGGAGCAACAAATGTTCACAGCATTGCTAGGGCTGGGTGCTAACATTCAAACACAGAGCAAAGAACTGAGGAAAACTAAGGGTTTAAATACATTCAAGGGAAACGAGGCACAGGTGCAAATAATAACTGGAAACAAGGGAAAACAAAAGGGTCAAAAAAGCACAATGGGGGCATCTACTGGCCAAAACCGGAACAATCCTGGCCAAATCCTGACAAAGCTCTCACAGTCTCATGTCAGAGTTAGACATTCATCCATGGTTCTCAAGTGTCTAAGTGTTGAAGGCATTAACTCCACATTTTTAAGGTTAGGGTTAAGTTTAGGCATTAACTCAGAAATCTTAAGGTTAGGCATTAACTCAGAATGGTTAAGGTAAGGGTTAAGGTTTGGGCTAGGCTTAAAACAAAATCTCAAAAACAACCTTATATCGCTGGATTCAAACATGCAACTTTCAGCACCATCTGCCATCCCCATCCACAAAGCCCTAACAAAACCAGAACTTAAAGGTAACAGCATTCACTGTTGAACCTAGTGGCCGGTTTCCACGTCATCTCTGACGTCCTCAGACATACTGTAGATGGACATCGAATTATGACTTGTACCACAGGTGACCTGGCTGGAGAATGGGCTGTGCTGAACACACCTCTGTCTGTGTGATGGCTCAGTAGAGTAATCAGATGTGTGAACACACATTGATGTGATGATAATATAATATTGTCTGATGATAATATTCTCTAATATAACCAGTATTATGTCAGATAGTTTATGTACAGTGCCTTCAGAAAGTGTTCATACCCCTTGACTTATTCCTCATGTTGTTGTGTTGCAGCCTGAACTGAAAATGGATTCAATAGATTTTTTCTTACCCATCAACACACATTACCCCATTATGACAAAGTAAAGACATGTTTTTAGAAATGTTTGCTAATTTATTGAAAATGAAATTGTAACGTCCTGACCAGAGTTCTTATGTGTTGTGCTTGTTTTAGTGTTGGTCAGGACGTGAGCTGGGTGGGAATTCTATGTTGTGTGTCTAGTTTGTCTGTTTCTGTGTTCAGCCTAATATGGTTCTCAATCAGAGGCAGCTGTCAATCGTTGTCCCTGATTGAGAATCATATATAGGTGGCTTGTTTTGTGTTGGGGATTTTGTGGGTGGTTGTTTCCTGTGTCAGTGTTTGTGCCACACGGGACTGTGACGGTTAGTACGTTTGTTATTTTGTATAGTGTCTTGTCTTCCTGTATATTAAATCATGGAAACTTACCACGCTGCACATTGGTCCTCCGATCCTTCTCGCCTCTCCTCGTCTGAGGAGGAGGACGACTTAGACTGCCGTTACAGAAATACAGAAATATCTCATTTTACTCACACACCTGAGTCAATACACATTAGAATCACTTTTATCAAATCAAATCAAATGTAATTATATAGCCCTTCTTACATCAGCTGATATCTCAAAGTGCTGTACAGAAACACAGCCTAAAACCCCAAACAGCAAGCAATGCAGGTGTAGAATCACGGTGGCTAGGAAAAACTCCCTAGAAAGGCCAAAACCTAGGAAGAAACCTAGAGAGGAACCAGGCTATGAGGGGTGGCCTCATAGCAGAACATGGCCAAGATATTCAAATGTTCATAAAATACCAGCATGGTCAAATAATAATAATCACTGTAGTTGTCGAGGGTGCAGCAGGTCAGCACCTCAGGAGTAAATGTCAGTTGGCTTTTCATAGCCGATCATTAAGCGTATCTCTACCGCTCCTGCAGTCTCTAGAGAGTTGAAAACAGCAGGTCTGGAACAGGTAACACGTCCGGTGAACAGGTCAGGGTTCCATAGCCGCAGGCAGAACAGTTGAAACTGGAGCAGCAGCACGGCCAGGTGGACTGGGGACAGCAAGGAGTCATCATGCCAGGTAGTCCTGAGACATGGTTCTAGGGCTGAGGTCCTCCGAGAGAGAGAAAGAAAGAGAGAAAGAGAGAATTAGAGAGAGCATACTTAAATTCACACAGGACACCTGATAAGACAGGGGAAGTACTCCAGATATAACAAACTGACCCTATCCCCCCGACACATAAACTACTGCAGCATAAATACTGGAGGCTGAGACAGGAGGGGTCAGGAGACACTGTGGCCTCATCCGATGATACCCCTGGACAGGGCCAAACAGGAAGGATATAACCCCACCCACTTTGCCAAAGCACAGCCCCCACACCACTAGAGGAATATCTTCAACCACCAACTTTTTATTTTATTTTTTATTTTACCGTTATTTTACCAGGTAAGTTGACTGAGAACACATTCTCATTTGCAGCAACGACCTGGGGAATAGTTACAGGGGAGAGGAGGGGGATGAATGAGCCAATTGTAAACTGGGGATTATTAGGTGACCGTGATGGTTGAGGGCCAGATTGGGAATTTAGCCAGGACACCGGGGTTAACACCCCTACTCTTACGATAAGTGCCATGGGATCTTTAATGACCTTCAGAGAGTCAGGACACCCGTTTAACGTCCCATCCAAAAGACGGCACCCTACACAGAGCAGTGTCCCCAATCACTGCCCTGGGGCATTGGGATCTTTGTTTAGACCAGAGGAAAGAGTGCCTCCTACTGGCCCTCCAACACCACTTCCAGCAGCACCTGGTCTCCCATCCAGGGACTGACCAGGACCAACCCTGCTTAGCTTCAGAAGCAAGCCAGCAGTGGTATGCAGGGTGGTATGCTGCTGGGACTTACCATCCTGAGACAAGGCCGAGTATAGCCCACAAAGATCTCCGCCACGGCACAACCCAAGGGTGTGCGCCAACCCAGACAGGAAGATCACGTCAGTGACTCAACCCACTCAAGTGACGCACCCCTCCTAGGGACGGCATGAAAGAGCACCAGTAAGCCAGTGACTCAGCCCCTGTAATAGGGTTAGAGGCAGAGATCCCAGTGGAGAGATGGGAACCGGCCAGGCAGAGACAGCAAGGGCGTTCGTTGCTCCAGAGCCTTTCCGTTCACCTTCACACTCCTGGCCAGACTACACTCAATCATATGACCCACTGACGAGATGAGTCTTCAGTAAATACTTAAAAGTTGAGGACCGAGTCTGCGTCTCTCACATGGGTAGGCAGACCATTCCATAAAAATGGAGCTCTATAGGAGAAAGCCCTGCCTCCAGCTATTTGCTTAGAAATTCTAGGGACAATTAGGAGGCCTGCCTCTTGTGACCGTAGCGTACGTGTAGGTATGTACAGCAGGACCAAATCGGAAAGATAGGTAGGAGCAAGCCCATGTAATGCTTTGTAGGTTAGCAGTAAAACCTTGAAATCAGCCCTTGCCTTAACAGGAAGCCAGTGTAGGGAGGCTAGCACTGGAGTAATATGATCAATTTTTGGGGTTCTAGTCAGGATTCTAGCAGCCGTATTTAGCACTAACTGAAGTTTATTTCGTGCTTTATCCGGGTAGCCGGAAAGTAGAGCATTGCAGTAGTCTAACCTAGAAGTAACAAAAGCATGGATACATTTTTCTGCATCATTTTTGGACAGAAAGTTTCTGATTTTTGCAATGTTACGTAGATGGAAAAAAGCTGTCCTTGAAACAGTCTTGATATGTTCGTCAAAAGAGAGATCAGGGTCCAGAGTAACGCCGAGGTCCTTCACAGTTTWATTTGAGACGACTKTACAACCATCAAGATTAATTGTCAGATTCAACAGAAGATCTCTTTGTTTCTTGGGACCTAGAACAAGCATCTCTGTTTTGTCCGAGTTTAAAAGTAGAAAGTTGGCAGCCATCCACTTCCTTATGTCTGTAAAACAGGCTTCTAGCGAGGGCAATTTTGGGGCTTCACCATGTTTCATTGAAATGTACAGCTGTGTGTCATTTGCATAGCAGTGAAAGTTAACATTATGTTTTCGAATGACATCCCCAAGAGGTAAAATATATAGTGAAAACAATAGTGGTCCCAAAACGGAACCTTGAGGAACACCGAAATGTACAGTTGATTTGTCAGAGGACAAACCATTCACAGAGACAAACTGATATCTTTCCGACAGATAAGATCTAAACCAGGCCAGAACTTGTCCGTGTAGACCAATTTGGGTTTCCAATCCCTCCAAAAGAATGTGGTGATCGATGGTATCAAAAGCAGCACTAAGGTCTAGGAGCACGAGGACAGATGCAGAGCCTTGGTCTGATGCCATTAAAAGGTAATTTACCTTTATTATGTTCAACATAGGAGGGCCGAGCACAGGAAGCAGCTCTTTCAGTAGTTTAGTTGGTATAGGGTCCAGTATGCAGCTTAGAGGCCATGATTATTTTCATCATTGTGTCAAGAGATATAGTACTAAAACACTTAAGTGTCTCTCTTGATCCTAGGTCCTGGCAGAGTTGTGCAGACTCAGGACAGCTGAGCTTTAGAGGAATACGCAGATTTAAAGAGGAGTCCGTAATTTGCTTTCTAATGATCATGATCTTTTCCTCAAAGAAGTTTTAGCAGCAATTACATCTGTGAATCTTTTTGGGTAAGTCTCTAAGATCTTTGCACATCTGGATTGTACAATATTTGCACAGTATTCTTTTTATAATTCTTCAAGCTCTGTCAAGTTGGTTGTTGACCATTGCTAGACAGCCATTTTCATGTCTTGCCATAGATTTTCAGGCCGATTAAAGTCAAAACTGTAACTAAGCCACTCTGGAATATTCAATGTCATCTTGGTAAGCAACTCCAGTGTATATTTGGCCTTTGTGTTTTAGTTTATTCTTCCTGCTGAAAGATTAATTTGTTTCCCAGTGTCTTTTGGAAAGCAGACTTAACAAGGTTTTTCTCTAGGATTTTGCCTGTGCTTAGCTCTATTACGTTTCTTTTATGCAAAAAAAAACTCCCTAGTTGTTTTTTTCTTTCCGATGACAAGCATACCGATAACATGATGCAGCCACCACCATGCTTGAAAATATGAAGAGTGTTACTCAGTGATGTGATGTGTTGGATTTGCCACAAACATAACGCTTTGTATTCAGGACATAAAGTTTCTTTGCCACATTTTTTGTAGTTTTACTTGTGCCTTATTGCAAAGAGGATGCATGTTTTGGTATATTTATATTCTGTACAGGCTTCCTTCTTTTCACTCTGTCATTTAGGTTAGTATTGTGTAGTAACTAAAATGTTGTTGCTCCATCCTCAGTTTTCTCCTATCACTGAGGATTAAACTCTGTAACGGTTTTAAAGTCACCCCAAAGGCCTCATGGTGAAATCCCTAAACGGTTTCCTTATTCTTCGCCAACTGATTTAGGAAGGACACCTGTATCTTTGTAGCGACTGGGTTTATTGATACACCATCCAAAGCATAATTAATAACTTCACCATGCTCAAAGGGATATTCAATGTCTGCTTTGTTTTACCCATCTACCAATAGATGCCGTTCTTTTTGAGACATTTGAAAACTTCCCTGGTGTTTGTGGTGGAATCTCTGTTTGAAATTCACCGCTCGACTGAGGGACCTGACAAATAATTGTATGTTTGTGGTACAGAGATTATTGCACACAGAGTGAGTCCATGCAACTTATTATGTGACTTGTTAAGCACATTTTTACTACTGAACTTATTAGGGTTGCCATAGCAAAGGGGTTGAATACTTATTGACTCAAGACATTTCAGCTTTACATATTTCATTCATTTGTGTGTGTGTGCCAGGTGAGCTGTCCCTGGAGGAGTTCATGGAGGGCATCCAGAATGATGAGAAGCTGCTGGAGACACTGACCGAGAGTCTGGATCTCATACATCATCAGCAAGATCCAGGTCGAGATGAACCCCTATTGTTGCAGCACAAGAAGATTTTATGAGGAGTACGAGAGCGCCAGAGTGCAAGCGAGAGAGAGCGCCAGTGCGCAGGACAGACTGCCCACGCAGAACACTCAGGGATACCCAAAATGTATACACAAACGTATTAGTATATTTTTATATTTTTGTATGTTTGATGAGATGAACTGGTTATCCTTCAAGGCATATCGAAATGTTGCATACAGTAATGGCTGACTCTCAGTTCAGTCATTCCACCATGTACAGTAGGCCCTGCACAACTTTTGCAATAACAGGATACTTTACTCATCATGTCTAATTTAAGTGTACAGCACTTGCTTGAATATGATTAGTATGCGTAGTACTGCTTTACCAATCAGAAGTAAATAACTCACATTACATTTGCTATGAAAAAGCATATAATATGTGTGTATGATGCATATAGTTGTGCAATTTGGTGACAATACACTGTCCTATTGTTTTTCCATTCTGTATCACCATCTCAAAGTCAAAAGTGCACAATAGACATGGTTTAGAGGCCCACCTCATTTGCCTATGATTTCAGTGAAATGACCTGGTTCTGAACAATCCGTTGCTTGTTTGGTCATTTCAATGCATTATAGAAAGACAGAAGCTTCGAGGCACTCTGCCGAGCAAAAACTAATACAGGAATAATGGAGGGATGTCCCTCACCTGCCTCCCTATCACACATGATTGCCGAGAAATATTGAAGATTTGGTGATGTATCAGTCGTTGATTGAGACCTTTATGTAAAGACAACTAAACAGATCAAGCAAAACAGTTAAATACAGACAACATTGTTTTATTGTAGACTAGACCTACACAGATCTGATTAAAGTACAGAAGTGAATGGCAAACTGGTCCAGTAAAAAAAATTCTCTGCTATTAATGCCTTTTCAATTTTAACTGACCAACAACAGCTTTACATCCTAACACACACACACACCACACACACACACACACCACACACACACACACACACACACACACACACACACACACACACACACACACACACCACACACACACACACACACACACACACACACACACACACACACACACACACAAAAATGTGGCTATCTGATTTTACTGGCCTAAAAATAAATTCACACGCACAAGTCACTGCCGAAACTACGGTGGGGACCTCTCGCCAGTGGCTAGTTTCTGGGTGTGACTGTACCACCATGTGTATACAGTAAAACTGTGTAATGGACGAGTAACAACGTGTATACAGTAAAACTTGTAATGGACGTAGAACAACGTGTATACAGTAAAACTTGTAATGGACGAGTAACACCGTGTATACAGTAAAACTGTAATGGACGAGTAACAACGTGTAACAGTAAAACCTGTAATGGACGAGTAACACGTGTATACAGTAAAACCTGTAATGGACGAGGTAACAACGTGTATACAGTAAACTGTGTAATGGACGAGTAACAACGTGTATACAGTAAAACCTGTAATGGACGAGTAACAACGTGTATACAGTAAAACCTGTAATGGACGAGTAACAACATGCGGATTGGATTATGCTGTGCTGCGGGGAACCGGGCAAAGGCCTGTCATGTCATCAGGCGAATGCAGGAAGGGAGGCATTCTTAAATCAAACAGTAATCTGTGCTGCTCGGTCAATTTGTCAACAAGGCAGCATGGTGCATCATCCAGACATTTACAACATATCTTTTCCATAAAATATTTGTTTTCAGTGGGAAGGTAGATAAAGTGTTTTCATCCAAAGCAATCACTTTTGCATGTGCTTAATTATCTCACTTTTGTTTTGAGACGACTTCGCCGTGGGTTTGGAACAGGGTACTACCTGGCTCACACCCGAGAGGCAGCCCAGTTCCGAATCGAATGCAATCAACTTCAGCTTTTGCAAAACACACCTACATTGGCGCCCAGGCGAGATTTATCGAAACCCCTCACTGTCAGTGTAAATGCGTAAAAGGCACATGGTGTGTGCTAAATGAAATTATAATCCTGGTGGTTCCAGCCCTGAATGCTGATTGCCATGGTATATCAGACCATATACCACCAGTATGACCACCCCAAAAAATATTTTCACTGTTTTAATTATGTTGGTAAACAGTTTATAACAGCAATAAGGCACCTCTGGGGTTTGTGGTATATGGCCAATATACCAGGGCTGTATCCAGGTAGTCCGAGTTGTGTCTTGCATATGAACAGCCCTTAGCCATGGTATATTGTCCATATGCCACACCCCCTCGTACATTATTGCTTAATTATAAACTGGTTGGTTTGAGCCCTGAATGCTGATTGGGTGAAAGCTGTGGTATATCAGAATGTATATCATGGGTATGACCCCACAAAATATTTGTACTGTTCTAATTACGTTTGTAACCAGTTTATAATAGCAATAAGGAACCTCGGGGGCTTGTGGTATATGACCAATATACCACGGCTAATGGCTGTATACAGGCACTCCACGTTGCCGTTGCTTCGTGTTTAAGAAAACCATTGGCAATATATCACACCTCATCAGGCCTTATTGCTTAAATAACAACAAACTCCAAACTGCTTATTTCAAATAGCTTTTGAATTTTTTAAAACAACAAACACATATAGCGATTTACAGTTCATATGGTAACAAAGTTCTGACAAATATTGTGAGTCATTTGGTCATCATGGTCACAAGAAGGCTCCACCGAAAGTGGTGCCACATTCAAGTGCTAATCGGATCTACGAACTCTGACATGTCCCATTTGCTAACTGGTTATAGTTATACACGTGCCGCGTTCAACCAGTTATCAAATCGGAAATGTCCACGTTTCCCTGTTCTGACTAGCACTTGAACGCGACATAATCTGGAACGGTGTGCCAGAATGAAATGTGTGTGACGTCACGGCTCTACCTGAGTTTCGTTAAGGGAAGCGGAAAAGGCATAAACTGCTCGGCCTGCTCCGGACATTATCAGAATTGTTCTCCCGTGATAAGAAGTGTCCGTGGGTCATCTATACGTTTACCTGGATTGCAAAGGACATAGGAGTTCCAACGTTTTGGAGAATAATATTTTCCTGAAGCTTGTGGTTCTATATTACCTTCTCCCAGATCGAAAATATCCTACTTCCTGGTCACGTTCAACAGCAGGTAGGTTTCACAGCGGTATCCTAGATTTGGTTTGTTTGCAACCATGAAATAGTTTTAAATTCGTAACTTGATTTAAAAAATAAGAATAATTTAAATCATTACTAACAATTTCTTTGTGAAAAAAAGTATCCACTGGTCTTTCGTATGTTGCTCGAATTTACAGTACGAGCAAGTGGTTGCAGGCATAACATACAACAACATGTTACAATAGTCTGTAGCCTATCCTAATGGATTGTTTGCTGGGAAGAAGTCCACTTTATGGTTCATTCATTTGAATTAATGTATTAACGTTGGACATTTATTTATGTTCCATGCTCAACTGACCTGTGTAACAACCATGTCCTGCAGATTGCAGTAGTATCATAAGACCAACCATATGCACTTTTGGGAGGAACTTTAGTAATAGCTGTAAATCAGTGAAATTGCATGCTATTCTGGGCGTTTTGAGGTCTGAGTAGAGTAATTAAATAAACTGACCTGTAGGCTGACCCGAAGCCACTACATTTTAATGTTTGCCTCTCAAAGTGGCAGTCTATGTTTGAAATCTTGGTAGCCATGTAATGTTGGTCATCTTGTGCCTGCCTCAGACAAGTTGTGTTATGTCATACCCTTACAGCAGTTTTTCTGATACAGTGCTTCTAGTAGAACTGTTTTGAGATATTGGTCAGGATGTCCACATAAGTGTACCATATGGATAGTAAATATCTAACCCGCCCATTGTGGCCCCCTCCCCAGACAATAAGCATGGCGTTGACCCCGCGGCGTGTCCGGCTCAAGCCCTGGCTAGTGGCCCAGGTGGACAGTGGGTTCTACCCAGGCCTGGTGTGGATTGACCGAGACAATAAGCGCTTCAGGATCCCTTGGAAACATGCTACACGGCACACCCCCCAGCACGAGGAAGAAAACACAATTTTTAAGGTGAGTAAAGCACATCTCTGTAACAGTTTGTGAAACGATACATGTGGGCTAATGTGTTGGCAGGTGAACTGGTTGTGGCTGGATCAACGGTGAGTAAAGTAAGGTTGATGTTAACTATATTCTCTGAATGTATTCTTCATCTGTTTCCTCTCTACCCTGTACCAGGCCTGGGCGGTAGAGACCGGAAAGTTCCAGGAGGGTATTGATGATCCTGACCCTGCCAAGTGGAAAGCTCAGCTCCGCTGCGCCCTCAACAAGAGCAGAGAGTTCAACCTTGTCTACGACGGCACCAAAGAAGTCCCCATGAACCCCCTGAAGATCTACGACATCTGCGACATCCCACAGCCCCTCAGTAACCCAGGTAACTGGCCATCGAAGACATAAAAATATAATAATTATACAACCATAGTAGATATATGATTATTTACAGTCACTTGTCAGGTTTGGTAGCAGCTCTGAAACGTATTTAAACTTTTGCCATCCCTTGCTCTCCTTCTCATTTCTCTCTCTCTCCTCAGGATCTTCAGACCCTGGGTCTTGGACACCAAATGATGGGGATGAAGATGAATCAGATGGCTCAGAGCCCCTCCCTCCTTATCCAACATCCAACGGTTAGTCATGTCAAATATCTCTCTTTATTTAATTGAGTCCCCCTCTAATACTAATTCTTAATTTTTACCACATCATTTATCCAAGACCACATAACAGTCCAGATCTAGCCTCTAGATAATGTTTTCCAACTTGCCTGGTCCAAGAACAACCCCCTGCCCCCCTTTTGTTTGGCTTACTCCCAGTTTTGATTCCAATATCCCAGTCTGGTTTTTGGTATGTTAGCTAATCATGCTTTGTTTCTCTGTAACCAATCAGGCACCAGCCCCGCTCTTATGTGGTCTCCACCGGGGTCTGTATCGCCCCTCCAACCCCCCAGCTGCCCCTTGTCAGTTGAAGTGTGGCCCAAAGAGGAAGTTAAGCTGTGGCCCAAAGAGGAGCCTTTGGATATGGAGATGCAGCCTTCGCCCCTGGAGATGGCGCCCCCCCCCCCACTGGACATGCCTCCCCCTCCCATGCCTGACGTGATGTTCGCCTCCCCAGAGATGTGGATCAGCTCCTTGCCTAGTGAGTACACTAACACAACTACACAAACTCCTCCATTAGATAAATATAGGACTGCATACAGTATCACAGCAACTTGTCCATACAGACAACCAATGAGTGACTCTCTTTATCTTCATGTGTTTCTTTGTTTCTCCCTCAGTAACAGACCTGGAGGTGCAGTTCCAGTACCGGGGTAAGGAGGTGTGTCCAGCCATGACGGTCAGTAACCCACAGGGCTGTAGGCTTTTTTACGGGGACCTAGGTCCCATGGTCAACCAGGAGGAGCTGTTTGGTCCTATCAGCCTGGAGCAGCTGAGGTTCCCCTCTACTGAGCATATCGCCAACGACACGCAGAGGGTCTTCACCAACCGCCTGCTGGATGTCATGGACCGAGGCCTCGTCCTGGAGATCAGCGGCCATGACATCTATGCCATCCGCCTCTGCCAATGCAAGGTGTACTGGTCAGGCCCCTGCGCCCCCAACCCCAAAGCACCCAACCTCATAGAGAGGCAGAGGAAGATCAAGCTGTTCTGTCTGGAGTCCTTTCTCAGTGGTAAGCAGTGACTCCGATCCTCTTAGCATAGACTCTTCACACAGCTTTCTTGTGTTTTATAGTGTTTTAGGCAGGGCCCTTATGCGGTATTGTGATAGTGTGGCATGTACTGTAGCTGTTATTGCATGTGTGCTGTGACACTGAATTGCTATGTGATATGATTGTGATGGGTTTGTGTGCAGATGTGATAGCCCATCAGAGGGGCCAGTCAGCCAGCCCTCCTCAGTTCGACATCAACCTGTGCTTTGGAGAGGAGTGGCCTGACAGCAGACCCAAAGAGAAGAAGCTCATCATGGTGCAGGTACAAGACTGTCTTTGTATCAGGATGCAATGATTCATAGAAAACTCATTTAAATATTTGTTTTTCATTATTTTAAAATGTTGAATTGACCCTCAAGCATGTATGTTTTGTTGAGTCCCTTCGCTGTAACTGCCACGTCTTTGGCCCTCTGCTCCCCTCCAGATTATTCCAGTGGTAGCACGTATGATCACTGAGATGTTCTCAGGCGACTGCATGCGCTCCTTCGACAGCGGCAGCGTGCGCCTGCAGATCTCCATCCCAGACATCAAGGACAACATCGTGACCCACCTGAAGCAGCTGTACCGCCTGTTGCAGACCCACCAGGGCCAGGAAGGCTGGCCCCAGGCTCTGGCCCCCGGAGCCGGCATGCACCTGCCCCAGGCCCTGCATGCCCAGTGAAGTAGCCTAGTCCACCACGGCCCTACCAGGCCAGTCAGTCTCTCTCTCACACACACACACACACACACAGCTCTGTCTGGACACTGCTGCCTCTCTACTGCTGGTCCAAGAGGGGATCTATTATCAGCAAACTAGTACTTATGTTTATAGAGGCATGTTCATCAGAATAGGGAGAGGGATCACATCGATTTAGCTTCTTTTCCCCCTTTTGTTATTATGGTCTATTATAGGGTTCATTGGTCCATGTGTATATATTGTGGTAAATGCTGCTACCAGGCATTGTAATTAT
Organism: Salvelinus sp. IW2-2015; assembly: GCF_002910315.2. NCBI lineage: Eukaryota > Metazoa > Chordata > Actinopteri > Salmoniformes > Salmonidae > Salvelinus > Salvelinus sp. IW2-2015. Next base: position 182,960 of record NW_019942659.1, on the reverse strand, counting down.
ACTGTTACTGTGGCAGTCAGTAAAACATGGTGTGATGATGATGGTGTCTGTCTGCAGTTGTAAGCTCTAGGGCCTTGAACTAGAGCAGCATTATGGGTCAAAGTCCTGTAGGCTGCAAGTCAACATTGAACATCGTCAATGAGTTACAGACATAACCCTGGTCGCCAGTTACACAATACAGTCAGTGACTTCTGAATAATCATCAAGCTTTGTCCTGGTCCTTGTTGTTCATAAAACATGATCTCATTCTCATGTTTGCTACCTGTTTGAGTGCTAATGCATTTTAGTAGATTTAGTTGAACTTTTATCAAGAAGTGATACATGCATATATTTTAAGTTATCCATTTATTATAAACAATATAAAGAAAAAGTATCATTGTGACATTTGCATTTTAAGTCATTTAGCAGACACACTTATCCAGAGCGACTTACAGGAGCAGTTAGGGTTAAGTGCCTTTCACAAGGGCACATCAACAGATTTTTCACCTAGTCGGCTTGGGATTTGAACCAGCGAACTTTCAGTTACTGGCTCCCCGCTCTTAACTGCTAGACTACCTTCCGCCCATGACTGTTGAGATCCATTCCTTCATGTGATTCTGACTGGTCTTGCTAGGTATGTGAACAGTTTACTATAACTTAGTTTTTTGTGGAGATCATTTAAAGGTACTAGTAGAGAAAATCATTTAAATGTTGATGATTTTCCATATGTATATCCTACACTTATCATTATATGGAATTTTAACTATTTGTTTTGGCCTATGAAAATAGTATACTATATAATGTTAAAGGATCTCAACTCTTTTTCCCTCTAATGATTTGTATTTTCCTTTTTTTGAAATAAAAATTTCCAAAACTAGCAAAGCGGTCTTATTTAAAATGTCAGTTTTACTGTCCAGTTATAAGTGGCAAATGTGTCAACTATACTGAGGAAATACAACAAGTAAGCATGAACGAGGCAGTAACCATAACGCATGGTTATGAATACAAATTGACTTCAAGATGCAAAGATATTTACGATGACAAAAATAAATTGCATCCAGTGTGATGTAAAAAATACATAGAACATACTGTATTTCCCAAACCCTTTAGAGCAAGTTCTTCAGGGGTTTGTTCAGTTCCCAGGTCTTGTCATATGGGCCTATAGCAATGCTGTGGTAATGTCATAGAGGTACTTCTCTGTGTGTTCCTGTAGTACTTGGTAAAGGTCCCACAGCTGATTTCTTGTCGTGGGGATATTGGCCAGTAACAATGTCAAAATGGCCACCACCATGACTACCACGAACAGGGTCAGGATGAACCAGGGACAACAACGTCTCTTGGTGGAAAAAGAAAGATTCCATCAGTATCAAGTTAATATAGGATTAAAATCGAGCAGAGACAAAAATGTTGGAGACATACAGGATGAAGACAGTGGGGACAGAAAGTGATTGATTATGCTCTGGGTTTGACATGACTAAGACGAAAGGGAATTGTAGACAAATACTGACCTCTCTCCTTTCGATATTGGCTTCCATCATGCTTTGTTTCTTGTTGCTGTGGTGTGACATGGCTGGCTGAAACTGCTCATCCAATGAATGCTCTATTGATGTCACCACATTTACAGACTAATAAATATCATGGTCAAAATAGCAGTTAAAACAACTTTGACCTACTATAGTAATTTATGAAATCCAACTTTTATTTAAATCTGCTAGTGGATATATAATGTACAGTCGTGGCCAAAAGTTTTGAGAATGACACAAATATACATTTTCACAAAGTCTGCTGCCTCAGTATCTTTAGATATTTTTGTCAGATGTTACTATGGAATACAGAAGTATAATTACAAGCATTTCATAAGTGTCAAAGGCTTTTATTGACAATTACATGAAGTTGATGCAAAGAGTCAATATTTGCAGTGTTGACCCTTCTTTTTCAAGACCTCTGCAATCCACCCTGGCATGCTGTCAATTAACTTCTGGGCCACATCCTGACTTATGGCAGCCCATTCTTGCATAATCAATGCTTGGAGTTTGTCAGAATTTGTGGGTTTTTGTTTGTCCACCCGCCTCTTGAGGATTGACCACAAGTTCTCAATGGGATTAAGGTCTGGGGAGTTTCCTGGCCATGGACCCAAAATATCGATGTTTTGTTCCCCGAGACACTTAGTTATCACTTTTGCCTTATGGTAAGGTGCTCCATCATGCTGGAAAAGGCATTGTTCGTCACCAAACTGTTCCTGGATGGTTGGGGAAGTTGCTCTCGGAGGATGTGTTCTTAGGCAAAATTGTGAGTGAGCCTACTCCCTTGGCTGAGAAGCAACCCCACACATGAATGGTCTCAGGATGCTTTACTGTTGGCATGACACAGGACTGATGGTAGCGCTCACCTTGTCTTCTCCGGACAAGCTTTTTTCCAGATGCCCCAAACAATCAGAAAGGGGATTTATCAGAGAAAATGACTTTACCCCAGTCCTCAGCAGTCCAATCCCTGTACCTTTTGCAGAATACCAGTCTGTCCCTGATGTTTTTCCTGGAGAGAAGTGGCTTCTTTGCTGCCCTTCTTGACACCAGGCCATCCTCAAAGTCCTCACCTCACTGTGAGTGCAGATGCACTCAAACCTGCCTGCTGCCCTTCCTGAGCAAGCTCTGTACTGGTGGTGCCCCGATCCGGCAGCTGAATCAACTTTAGGAGACGGTCCTGGCGCTTGCTGGACTTTCTTGGGCGTCCTGAAGCCTTCTTCACAACAATTGAACCGCTCTCCTTGAAGTTCTTGATGATCCGATAAATGTTTGATTTAGGTGCAATCTTACTGGCAGCAATATCCTTGCCTGTGAAGCCCTTTTTGTGCAAAGCAATGATGACGGCAGGTGTTTCCTTGCAGGTAACCATGGTTGACAGAGGAAGAACAATGATTCCAAGCACCACCCTCCCTTTGAAGCTTCCAGTCTGTTATTCGAACTCAATTAGCATGACAGAGTGATTTCCAGCCTTGTCCTCGTCAACACTCACAACTGTGTTAACGAGAGAATCACTGACATGATGTCAGCTGGTCCTTTTGTGGCAGGGCTGAAATGCAGTGGAAATGTTTTTGGGGGATTCAGTTCATTTTCATGGCAAATAGGGACTTTGCAATTCATCTGATCACTCTTCATAACATTCTGGAGTATATTCAAATTGCCATCATACGAACTGGGGCAGCAGACTTTGAGAAAATGTATATTTGTGTCATTCTCAACTTTTGGCCACGACGGTACTATACCTATGGAGTCCTGTTGCTGTCCTCTGACAATCTCCTGCTGTTTCATGGTGTCTTGCTGCTGCTGTCTCCATGTCTCTAGTTGTGTCCTGCAGGTGTGGAGGTTGTCCTCTAGGAGGTTGATCTTGAGGTGGAGTTCAGCCTCAGTGTGTTGGTGCTGCAGCAGCTGACTCTCCAGAGTTGCATCCTGTCCCATCACTTTCTGGATGCACAGGGAGATACATGATGCTATTTAAAGCATATATTATTTCACTCTCATAAAATATAGCGTGTGTGTGCATGCGTGCATACCTCTAGTTGGCTCTGTAATAGGTTTATATGGTCTATGTTCTGCACCAGAGACGTCCTCAGCTGGGTGCATTTCCTCCTCTCTTCCTCATAGCGCTCTCGGCACTGTGATGACTCAACCTGGGCAGTCTGCATTGCCATCTGTTGGACACACAAAGTACACACACACAGTCAAACTCCTGTGACATCCCTTCATATTCATTTGATATGAAATAATCTCATATTTCGCAAATCAATTACATTAATTAAATTAATAATTGACTGTAATAGGAAAATACCAATTGAACACAGTGCTATTATGCATTATCCAGAGTGCAGCCCTGTCTGACCCCTTACTTCCAGGCTGTGAGCCCTGTCCTGGGCCTTGTTTTTTTGGTCAGTGACCCTCTGGAGTGAGGCCACGGCCATCTCCTCCAGCTCCTGCCTCTGCTGCTCCGACTGTAGCAGCAGCTTCTTGGCTCCATCCCTGGACAGCCTCTGAGGAAGAGGAGAGTAATGATTGCTCTTTGGTGTTTCAGCCTGGTGGTGATTTTGTATGTACATTCATACTGTAAGTTATATACACTACCATTCAAAAGTTTGGGGTCACTTAGAAATGTCCTTGTTTTTGAAAGAAATGTCCATTAAAAAAACATAAAATTGATCAGAAATGCAGTGTAGACATTGTTAATGTTGTAAATGACTATTGTATCTGGAAACGGCAGATTTTTTATGGAATATCTACATAGGTGTAGAGGCCCAATATCAGCAACCATCACTCCTGTGTTCCAATGGCACGTTGTGTTAGCTAATCCAAGTTTATCATTTTAAAGGGCTAATTGATCATTAGAAAACAATTTTTGCAATTATGTTAGCACAGCTGAAAACTGTTGTTCTGATTAAAGAAGCAATAAACCTGGCCTTCTTTAGACTAGTTGAGTATCTGGAGTATCAGCATTTGTGGGTTCGATAACAGGCTCAAAATGGACAGAAACAAATAACTTTATGAAACTTGTCAGTTTATTCTTGTTCTGAGAAATGAACGCTATTCCATGTGAGAAATTGCCAACAAACTGAAGATCTCATACAACGCTGTGTACTACTCCCTTCACAGAACAGTGCAAACTGCTCTAATCAGAATAGAAAGAGGAGTGGGAGGCCCTGGTGCACAACTGAGCAAGAGAATAAGTACATTAGGGTGTCTAGTTTGAGAAACAGACGCCTCACAAGTCCTCAACTGGCACCTTCATTAAATAGCACCCGCAAAACACCAGTCTCAACGTCAACAGTGAAGAGGCGACTCCGGGATGCTGGCCCTCTAGGCAGAGTTCCTCTGTCCAGTGTCTGTGTTCTTTTGCCCATCTTAATCTTTTATTTTTATTGGCCAGTCTGAGATATGTCTTTTTCTGGTCAACTCTGCCTAGAAGGCCAGCATCCCAGAGTCGCCTCTTCACTGTTGACGTTGAGACTGGTGTTTTGCGGGTACTATTTAATGAAGCTGTCAGTTGAAGACTTGTGAGGCGTCTGTTTCTCAAACTAGACACTCTAATGTACTTGTCCTCTTGCTCAGTTGTGCACCGGGGCCTCCCACTCCTATTTCTATTCTGGTTAGAGCCAGTTTGAGTTGTTCTGTGAAGGGAGTAGTACACAGCGTTGTACGAGATCTTCAGTTTGTTGGCAGTTACTCGCATGGAATAGCCTTCATTTCTCAGAACAAGAATAGAATGACGAGTTTCAGAAGAAAGGTCTTTGTTTCTGGCCATTTTGAGCCTGTAATCGAACCCACAAATGCTGATGCTCCAGATCCTCAACTAGTCTAAAGAAGGCCAGTTGTATTACTTGTTTAGTCAGCACAACAGTTTTCAGCTGTGCTAACATAATTGCAAAAGGGTTTTTCTAATGATCAATTAGCCCTTTAAAATTATAAACTTGGATTAGCTAACACAACGTGCCATTGGAACACAGGATTGAGGATTGTTGATAATGGGCCTCTGTACACCTATGTAGATATTCCATTTCCAGCTACAATAGTCATTTACAACATTAACAATGTCTACACTGTATTTCTGATCAATTTTATGGTAATTTAATGGACAAAAAAAGTATTTATTTTAAAAACAAGGCCATTTCTAAGTGACCCCAAACTTTTGAATGGTAGTGTAGGTACAGACATTGTGCCTGAACACACCTGCACACAGATCTTCAGCTGTGACTCTAGTGCCCCAATCTTTCCCTTCATCTTGTCCTCTTTGCAACAGACCTGTGGGTAGAGAAATATGAGATGTAATGGGGATTGGCTATTAGGCCCTTTCTTTTTTCTCTGTATATTTCTTTCTCAACTTCTCAGTGACAGGATGCAGGGTAGTCTCCAGAAGAATGAGGGTGGAAACACTGTGAACTCGACTCTGAAACCACAGTCAGTCTTCAACCAGATCACTGAGCCAAACACGGTAGCCTATTACCTAATTTAAGGCTCTATTCAATCTGTAACGCTTCCGCGATAGAAATGTAAAGGTCATTTCAGATTGAGCCGACATGTGCAGCGTTTACCGTGAATGCAGTCTCCGCTAAATTTCAATCACGCTGTAAAGCGTGTCAATAAAAGTACAAATCTATACAAAAATGTAATTACCCCTCCCCTTCAGTCGGTTCACTCTCGCGCCTCGCTCCAGTATACATGGCTTGTAAAAAATGCTGCGGTTTAATCAAATAGGCTACCAACTGGAGAGAGGAAAAGCGACCTAAAACGGCATAGCTGCTCTACTCACATTCCAGTCAAGCCCAATTGTTCACATATTTAACTAATCCCGTGCCATCTGAGGTGAAGAGTGAAATAAAAATAGATTGACCTATGCAGTACTGCCACACGAATTATTATAATGTGTTTAATGTTCATGTTATACATTTTAATGTGTTGTAAATGTTCATATGTGCGCAGTGCTCAACTGTAGGCTACAGATTTATGCCGGTGCTGTTATGTGCAGACCGTCCTGCTGGGGTCTCTGTCCTCATCCTTCAGCCTTATTAATCGATAAACATTTAGGTAATTTAGAATATGTTCTTATCCAGAGCAATTTAGGCCAACAATCAGTGCATTTAACTAAAATAGACAAGTTAACATATCACAGTCTCATGTTACTGACATTATTTTGAATAGTTAGTAAACAAACACAATAGCCCATATTTCTGGGTGCAAAAATGAGCACAGAATGGGAGTGATTTTTAAAGGGAAGAGACAGCAAAGTTCAGGGGTTATAGAACTGTTGCAGGATCATTAATTTTCACTCCTGTGTCAACATATATGACACACTACACCAACCTACTGTCAACTTCATGGCAGTCACTTCATGAAACAGAGTATGATATAGAAATACAGTAATCACATCAGTGTATAAGAGATCCAGGTCCTAACCTTCCAGACATTATCATGTGAGAGCAGTAGAGTAGAGGTGGTGTGCTGCAGTAGAGCAAGCTTCTGTTTCAGAGAATCCTCTCGCCGCAGAGCCTCCTATGGAAAGAGATGCACCATAATACAAGTAAGGTTCTGACTAAATGGCATGTCTCAATTATATGGATTATCATTACAGATTCCAATATAGAAGCACTTGCAGCAATCTAAGGAGTCAGCATAGCAGGATTACACACCTGTAGATACTCAGAGAGTTGAACGAGGTCCTACATAGAGGAGAGGGAGAGAGATTTTTCACAATAGGCATAAAAGATATTCCCAACATGGAGCAACATGGACATCATATATATAGTTATAATGGGTGGTTGACTATGTATGTTGCACCCATGATAGTTAAAATATCATAACATCTATCTCTACGTTTCTATGCAACACAACTGATAGTGATGCCTTCTTCATAACTTTATGGGAATGCGGCCTCTTGTCAGAATGATGAATGATTGTGTAGATGAGAACTGTGATTCATTGCTATGGCTCACATTTGAATTAGAATCTACCCACAACATTACAGAGATGCAGTACATTGGAGTTACTTACTGTCTCCTTCACAGTGCTATAGCCATGCCTGTGAATGACAGGAAATGAGTAGGGGGTCAGAGGTCAAAGTGTTATACATGCAGTACATGACAGAGATAAAACAGTTAAACAGATCAGTGTCTTCATGTTGAGGCCAGTAGCTTACTGTACTTACTCTGTCTGACAGCAGACATTCCTTTGTTGGAGCTGCCTGGTTAACATTACTAGGCCACTCTGGTCCTGTTTAACTACTAAGAGGGACAGAGGAAGATCATGAAATTCACCAACAAACTCGGTGTTCAAACTTAATAAGTATGTTGAAATTCAAGTTTGATGATTGACAGTACAGCCATGGGTGTCCAACCTCCATCAATTAAAAAATAAGGATACCCAGTGAGTCCAATTTTACCTTTATCTCTGATATCCATACTCTTCCTCAGTGAGGGCTGCTGTGGTGTTTGAGGGAATATCTGTGAGACGTCAGAGTGAAGCTGCCCTATTTTGTTTTTCCCTCCTGCCCCATGCAGTGGTGGTGAGGTGATCCATGTTGCCTGGTGAAACAGTTTTGCATCTGTGACACTCATTTTGTGTTTGACCAAACGGAATATTCCAGTATTTGTGTATTAAGATACATATAATAAAATAATGTCACGCACGTAATGTGTATTACATTTAAAATTGTTGTCATTTAGCTCTTATCTACAGCGACCCACAGGAAGGAGCGTATCGACAGATTTTTCACCTAGTCGGCTCGGGGATTCAAACCTAAAACCTTTCGGTTACTGGCCAAATGCTCCTAACTGATAGGCTACCTGCCGCCCTGTATTATGTGCTTACCTTCCCGATGGAGTGTACATCTGGCCAGGTGATCCCCAGATCCTCTGCTGATATGAGGGACTGTCTGTGGATGAGAGGCACTCTCTGCCTGTTGGTCCTCATCATGATTTTGGTCTCCTTGTTTGACTGCTTTTCATCAGCCTGATGAGTGGCAGCCTGGACAATCTGTCTCCTTCTCTGGAACTCTATCTGTCTTTTCTGCTGCATCTCACTCTTCCAGTCTGCCTCCAGCTTGTGTCCTGGGCTGCGACATGTCGTCACATTGTTACGATCTCTCAAGAACTCATGTTTTGCTGCCCGTTGTTCCAGCTTTTGGTCGTAACTCTCCATCTGAGGTCGTCTCATCCTGAGGTCTTTTTGGATCTCCATTTTGGTGGATGAACTTCAACTGCAGGATTCAGAATAAGACAGTATCATTCCATCAGATTCTTAAAGAAAGCATGATTGGTTATGGGTGTGTCAAAACAGGATGCAGTGCATTCAGCTTTGACTCTACAGAAATGAGGACAGCAAGCATGACTTTCAGTATGAATTGAATGAAGGAAATTAAGCCTGACATTCAAACACCTGTGGTATGAAGTCCTACTTTATGTATATGAGTTCTGCTTCACCTTAAGCAGAAACTAGCTGTAGTGTGCCATCTCAATGTATGAGAAGGCTGCTGACACAAAGCTGAGACAGATCACTCACAACACACCATAGGTCAAGAGAAGACCAAAACCACACATCTCTCCACGGATGAAACCTTGTGAGTGTGAGTAGCAAAAACAAACCTGAAAATGTTCAAAGAACCCAGCAGCCTGTTGTCTCCTCTATGGTTTCTCCTCCTCTGTTGTCTTTGAATTCACTAACTGTCACATACTCGCTCTCAGAACAGGAAATGAGAGAAACCACACTGCTCATGTTCACACTTCTGTTCCACTATCATCACACCCACATTGCATCCTCACACTGTCGTCACACATGGGCAAACAATCAGAGAAGTGACTTGTAGGAAACTTACATTTTGAGCTACTATAGAGTGGTGTGGGACAGTTGAAGGCCTGCAGAATGTAAGGGTACTGTGGTTAGTGATAAGCCAAAGCTTATAGTGTGCCACACGGTGTATGTTCAGAAGATGTATAAACTTTGAACCACATTTCATATCTCCATTTTGGTCCCAACTGACTCTAAAATAGTCTGGTAACTGCTATCATACTCACAACTGGTTGACAACAGGAGAGATTTACAGGAGTCTGTATGGGCTAGTCAAGGATCCCTCCCTGACAGAGACCTTTGCTCTGTGGGGATGCCGTCATGAATACCAGACACACCCACAACCACTGCCCTGGAGCTGAGTATAAACGTCTACATTTCTGTCATCTTCTCCCATAAGGAATTTGTCTCAACAGTAACACCTTATTGAGTGCTGTCCCTCTATTGGATCAATGTGCTCTTGACTCTGGACTTTGCCCTTGTCTTTTATGTGGAACTAAATCTTGGAGGTATTTGTTCCGCAATAAAAACCCAGGCCTGAAATATGAGTGGTATCGGCTTTGAAGTAGAAGAGACAAATACATTTATCCACAACAAATAACACAGAAAATACATTGCCGGATACAACAGGTAAGGTACCTGTAACATCTATAAACCATAGGTTGTCCTGTGTTTTTTTTCAGTGTTTTTCCTGGTGAGAGTTTGATCAGGTAATGAGTCCAGTGTTGATTTAAACCATTTTTTAATATAGCTGAGTTAGTGTATGAGTATCTCAAATGCTTATTTATACAGCATATAGGCCCCCTTTACCTGCTGTAAGCTGACTTATCTTGAAACTATGTACATAGCTAGCCCTAATTAGGGTTGGGATTTGATGATAAAAATATGATGTGTTGCTAGGTGTCAAATCCATAGCTAACCCATAATAAACCAGGATAAACCATCTTTTGTCATTTATTAATGCTTAACGGATCAATGTTTGACTTTACTTCAAACAATATCAACATTTTCAGCCGCTTGTGTTGCTTTCGTTTCAACTAATAGGGTGGATGGAAAATGTCATTAACATTTGTTGTTTGCACTGTTCATGTGTGTTTGCACATCTCAATCATATAAATTAAGGTATCACAGAAGTTCACAGAGCTTTGAGGTTTCTGGTTTCAAGTTGTTGTTTCCTTTGGGAAAAATTGCAATAGTACATAACTAATATACTGTAAATGTCTAAACATGGTCTTTAGGCTATACATACAGTCCGCTGTACTGCCTGTAATAACATAATGAATGATTAACACTAGGGGTTATGAGGTGTGACGACTAAAGGTTTGTCCTCATGGTTCAGCTCAGCTCTGGAGTCTGATGTTACTCATTCATAGCACATCCTGTATCAAATCAAATGAATATAGTCATGACAATAACAACAATCACAGGTGAGGGTTTTATGTTACTCTATCACTAGCCAATAATGTGAAATTAAGTACCAGTTGCAATTGCAGCAGTAGTTGTATTACGCTCTTGTGGTTGAGGTTGTGCTGGAGTGTTCTTGTGTCTTTACTGTATCGATGTCTCCTTGTGTTACAGTTGTGTGACCAAGGTGTTTAAGGATGTACAGGACTAACAATCCCTATGGCTCTGACTCTAGCAGTTATGCAGGATCTGTCCAGTCCATCCAGTCCAAGTAGGTGTTCTCTTGTGTGCTTGCACTGTGGCTATAACCCGTTTATGTTTCTTTCTCTTCTTAACTCTTGTATATTCTGTCTCTGAAATTGAATCTATATCATGCTTTTCTCTCAATTTTCTTCTGGCAGTGGCTATTCAGTGGACGATCGGTCATCACAGATATCAAATCTGTCCAGACCAAGTGCCAAGTCAATATATAGTAAGTAAAGAGAAAACATGACCATTAACATTGACTATTGACCTTGAGCAGTTGAAACTGGTTACCTAAAGCATTGTTTATTATAGATTGTTTTGTGAAAAGCAACCATGCATAACGGGTTAATCATTCCATGTATCCCATCAGTGCAGAGGAAGGAGTATGCAGACTCTATCACCAAGATTATGGACAAATTCCATCATAGAGTAGAGGTATTGTTTTGGTTTATCCAATATGATGATTTTACTATGCTAATCATCTGGCCATGATAATGGTCTGCCTTTGATCACAATAGATACTCAGCTATTTCTGTGATATCATATGCATGTATAAACCCTGTGTCTGTTCTCCAGCATCTGTTCACCTGTGACCTGGATGGTGAGGAGGTGCGTGATGTGAATGACTGTGTTGAGAGGCTGAATATACTGGATGGGATGGGTAGGGTGTGGGGGCAGGACATGGTCCTGGAGGTGCGGGATGGGAACCTGCTGCTAACAGACATCGAGACCAAGGTTGGTGCATACACTTTACACTTGACACTAAAACATTGGGTGGGCAAAGCTATATCCATAGTTCACTAGCAGATATTAAGTGTTCTAGAGCAGTAGTTCCCAAACTTCTTATAGTCTCATACCCCTTCAAACATTCAACCTCCAGCTGTGTACCCCCTCTAGCACCAGGGTCAGCGCACTGTCAAATGTTGTTTTTTGCCATCATTGTAAGCCTGCCACACACACACACTATACAATACATTTATTTAACATAAGAATGAGTGTGAGTTTTTGTCACAACCCGGCTCGTGGGAAGTGACAAAGAGCTCTTATAGGACCAGGGCACTAATAATAATAGTATAATAATCAATGATTTTGCTCATTATTTAGCCATCTTACATATAAAACCTTATTTGTTCCATGAAAATTGTGAATAACTCACCACAGGTTAATGAGAAGGGGGTGCTTGAAAGGATGCACATAACTCTGCAATGTTGGGTTGTATTGGAGAGAGTCTCAGTCTTAAATCATTTTCCACACACAGTCTGTGCCTGTATTTAGTTTTCATGCTAGCGAGGGCCGAGAATCCACTCTCACATAGGTACGTGGTTGCAAAGGGCATCAGTGTCCTTACAGCGCGATTTGCAAAGGCAAAAAACTCTGAGCGCAGCCCTATCCAGAAATCTGGCAGTGGCTTCTGATTAAATTACATTTTTACAGAACCGCTTGTTGCAATTTTGATGAGGCTCTCTTGTTCAGATATCGGTAAGTGGACTGGAGGCAGGGCGTGAAAGGGATAACGAAGCCAGATGTTTGTGTCGTCCGTTTCGGTAAAGTACATACGTAATTGCGCACCCAGCTCACTCAGGTGCTTCACTATATCACATTTGACATTGTCCGTAAGCTTGAGTTCATCTGCACACAAAAAATCATACAATGATCGAAAGACCTGTGTGTTGTCCTCGTTAATGCAGACAGAGAAGAGCTCCAACTTCTTAATCATAGCCTCAATTTTGTCCCGCACGTTGAATATAGTTGCGGAGAGTCCCTGTAATCCTAGACTCAGATCATTCAGGCGAAAAACATCACCCAGATAGGCCAGTCGTGTGAGAAACTCGTCATCATGCAAGCGGTCAGACAAGTGAAAATTATGGTCAGTAAATACAACTTTAAGCTCGGCTCTCTATTAAAAAAACGTGTCAATAGTTTGCCCCTTGATAACCAGCGCACTTCTGTATGTTGTAAAAGTGTTACATTTACATTACATTTAAGTCATTTAGCAGACGCTCTTATCCAGAGCGACTTACATGGTCGCTGCCCATATCATTGTATAATGCAGGAAATACACAAACGTTCAGGGGCTTGCTTAAACAAAGTTAACCATTTTCACTGTAGTGTCCAAAACGTCTTTCACGCTGTCACGCATTCCCTTGGCAGCAAGAGCCTCTAGGTGGATGCTACAGTGTACCCAAGTTGCGTCGGGGGCAACTGCTTGCACGCGCGTTACTACTCCACTATGTCTTCCTGTCATGGCTTTTGCGCCATCAGTACAGATACCAACACATCTTGACCACCAAAGTCCATTTGATGTCACAAAGCTGTCCAGTACTTAAAAAATATCCTMTCMTGTTGTCCTGGTTTCCAGTGATTTGCAGAAGAGAATGTCTTCCTTAATTGACCCCCCATAAAAGCAATGGACATATACCAGGAGCTGTGCCAGGCCCGCCACGTCTGTTGACTCATCCAGCTGTAACGCATATAGTTCACTGGCTTGTATGCGAAGCAGTAATTGTTTCGAAACATCTCCTGCCGTGTAACAGATGCTCCGTGAAACAGTGTTGTTTGATGAAGGCATTGTCTGTATAGTTTTTTTGGCCTTTTCCCCCAGCATTGTCCCAGCCATATCCCAGGCAGCAGGAAGAATTAAGTCCTCCACAATAGTATGGGGCTTGCCTGTCCTAGCCACTCAGTTACTCACCATATAAGACACTTCTAGCCCCTTCTTATTAATGGTATCTGTTGCTTTTATACATGTCTCACTACTCGAAAGTTGTCTTTATTCTCGCTCAGAAAACTGGCTTATTTTTCAAATTGTCATGTTTAATTTTTAAATGTCTGCGCAACAGTGAAGGTTTCCCGCGAGAGAGTAACGGTTAATGTGATTGGCTGTTTATTATTTGACTAGGCTACCTGTATTTGACATTGTGTTGTTATTTCGCTGAACGCTAGATGGTTAAACATTGATCTTCAGTTTCTTGGCAATTTCTTGCATGGAATAGCCTTAATTTCTCAGAACAAGAATAGACTGATGAGTTTCAGAAGAAAGTTCTATGTTTCTGGCCATTTTGAGCCTGTAATCGAACCCACGAATGATGATGCTCCAGATACTCAACGAGTCTTAAGAAGGCCAGTATTATTGCTTCTTTAATCAAAACAACAGTTTTCAGTTGTGCTAATGTAATTGCAAAAGGGTTTCCTAATGATCAATTATCCTTTTAAAATTATAAACTTGGATTAGCTAACACAACGTGCCATTGGAACACAGGAGTGATGGTTGCTGATAATGGGCCTCTGTACGCCTATGTAGATATTCCATTAAGAATCTGCCGTTTCCAGCTGCAATAGTCATTTACAACATTAACAATGTCTACACTGTATATCTGATCAATTTGATGTTATTTTAATGGACAAAAAATGTGCTTTTCTTTCAAAAACAAGGACATTTCTAAGTGATCCCAAACTTTTGAACGGTAGTGTACATACTGTACAGAACACAAGTGCATACTGTGCACAACACAAAATATATACTGTACACAACACAAAATACATACTGTACACAACATACATACTGTACACAACACAACATACATACTATACACAAGAAAACATACATACTGTACAGAACACAACATACATACTATACACAAGAAAACATACATACTGTACCCAACACAAAATACATACTGTACACAACATACATACTGTACACAACACAAAATACATACTGTACACAACATACATACTGTACACAACACAACATACAGGTTGTACACAACATACAGGCTGCACACAACACAATATACATACTGTACACAACACAACATACAGGCTGTACACAACATACAGGCAGTAATAGCTATGGTTTCTGTTTGTCGTTTTACATTTCTCTTTGCCTTTTCAAATGTACAGATGGCTTAAAAATCTCTATCAGTTCTGATTCATGACCTACTATTCTCTTATCATCTCCCCCTCCTCCCTTCTCCCCATCCTCCCCTCTCCCCCTCTCCCCTCTCCCTGTGTGGGGTTTAGGAGGAGCTGGAGTCCCTGCCTCTGAGCAGCATTGTGGAGCTGAAGGCTGTGATGGACAGCTGTGTGTACAATTCCCTGCTGACCGCAACCGTCAAGGACTGCAGCAAGAGGACCACCAGTGTCTTCATGTTCCAGTGTGAGGACCTCAGGGTGAGGAGACTGTTATTTATCCCTGAGCTTGTCACCAGCCTGTATTATGATCATTATGTTACTCTCATCTTTCAAAAGGGTTTTAAATGGATGTTGGTGATTCATTTCAGGCCGATTTCATAAAACGGGACCTAGAGAGAGCACTCCCTCACCAGAGAGATGACGTTAGCAATCACAGCAACAACAGGTAATAACAGTCTACAAATGCGTATAAATTGGTGGTTTACTGTAGGTTATCACAGTATATGCTCATTTTCCCTGGGTAAACCTCTTCTCCTCTCTAGCAGGGGCAATCTAGAAGTTATGTCTGGCCATCAAATTGTTGGGAATCTTCAGAAAACTGGCCCACCCCCTGAGCAGAGAGAATGGACTCCTCCAGAAGAACCCTCAGCTCAATGGAGCGCTCCGGACTATGGTAAGTCAATGTCATGCTCCAACCCAAAATACCTCTGTAGTCATTGGAAACCATTGATCAAGAGGACTACGGTTGTGAGCTTGTTTAGATCACTGTAAGAAACCCTGAAACGATTTGGTCAAGGGTTTGTTTCCAGTGTTAATGACAGATGAATAGCTTTAGTCAAGGTGATGCCAAATATCTTGAAAACATTTATCAATGTGTGTGTTCAATAGATGAAGTTCCTACACCTACACCTACACCTACACCTACACCTACACCTACACCGCCCATGCCCAGAGAAGAGCCACCTCCTCACAGGAAGGAAACCCCAGTCCAACCCCTCTTTATGGAGGACAAGCCCGAGACAACCCCTGTCTCTCATCCACGCCCATACGCAGAGACTGATAGGAATGTGGTCAGTACTCTGCCTCTATCAATATATTATTCATGTTAGCAGTACTGTGGACGATTGCTTAAGGTACTTTTAGTGGGTTGCATATGAATATTGTACAACATTTTCTTGTTTTTTCCACAGGACATCTTGAATCATATTTTCAATGATATTGAGATATTTATGGGCCAAGTCGCTGCTACAGCAGCCAAAGCCGAGATGAAAAAAAAGAAAAAAAAGAAGAAGAACAAAGATAAAGGTGATTTAGAAATGTATTTCCCCTTATTCCAAAAAAGGCTACAGCAGTGGTTAAATTGGGCCAGAGCTACTGTATGTGTCCAAAGAGAAAAGTAGAATAAAGGTATGATAAACCAAAGTAAGTGTTAGGGTAATGATGGTTAGGGTCAGGGTAATGGATAGGGTAAGGGTTGAGCTGGGGTGTGGACATGAAGCTAGGGTTAGGGTCAGGGTAATGGATAGGGTAAGGGTTGAGCTGGGGTGTGGACATGAAGCTAGGGTTAGGGTCAGGGTAATGGATAGGGTAAGGCTTGAGCTGGGGTGTGGACATGAAGCTAGGGTTAGGGTCAGGGTTAGTTAGGTTACCAAAACTTGTACCCATTATTTAACCCCTAGGATATCCCATATTCAGGTGCAAGATGACATTGGGAAAACTATGGTCTAAGGTTTGAGTTTTTTGATGCCATTTGTTTCATTTCCGAGGCATTGACGGCATGCCACCAGCAGAGGAGTTTAAAACCTGTCTTCACAAAATCAAATACGGGTTCAACCTTCTGGTGTGTATTCAAATATCTCTGTTATTTTGTTGTTGTCGACTCATGATTTAATAAATGCTATTCATTTAATATGAGAGCTTAATCCAGTACCTTTGGTCTGTTCACTGGGATAGGGGGAGCTCAATGGAAAGATTAGTAATCCCAACGCTCCGGAATTCGTCCACTGCCTCTTCTCCACCCTGGCATTTGTAAGTTACTCCTACTGCTTACTCCATCTTTGTTTTCAACAAAGGGCTTCACACATGATCATCTTTTTCAACGTTATGTTTTGAACCAGCCTACCTTCTGTCCCATTTGATTATATGAGCAAATAATTGACAGTGTATGATAACGTCCCATCAATGAGTTCTGTGCGCTTGTTTCCCAACACTTCCTCTACCCCCTCCCTCCTCCAGGTGGTGTCCCACTGCCCTGAGGAGCTGCCCCCCACCATCGTTGCGCCCCTGCTGGAGCCTGCGTGTATCCGTCTGCTGAGTGAGGAAGCCACCCCTGAGGAGGACCAGCTGTGGCAATCACTGGGAGACGCCTGGAACATCCCCAGGTGAGAATCAGTGATTAGTAGACTATCAGGGAATTGGGGGAGTTACTGTCAGTCAGGGGTGCTCTGTGCATACAAATGTACTTTCATACATTTTGACAATGTGTTCCTATGTCCCTGATTGGTTACCAGTACAAAATGGCCCGAGGATGACGAGGACATCCCTACCTACACTCTGGAGTTCTACGATGGTTGGCAGCCCCCAGAGGTGACCCACTCTCCCCCAGGAAGAGAGCCAGAGAAGAGAGAACCTGAGAGTAGGCAGCAGAGTCAGAATCAGAGTCAGAGTCCATTCTCCACCCCTGAAAAGGTAAATACCCAGTGAGCTGCATCTTATAGTTCTCTATAGGCTGGGTAGTTTCAATAAGGTTTCTTTCGATAAGTTCTTTCAAAATGTTCCCCTGTAGAGTTCGGCCCAATGGAAGCCTCCACCATCACGGTATGCATTAAGAAACAATTATAAACTATTTAAAAGCCATGGAAGCATTATGGATACATGTTGTTCTGTGTGTGTCTACAGTTCTATGTATGTGTTTTCAGTCCAGATGAGCTAAACCCCAGTTACATGCGTGTGATGTATGACTTCACTGCAAGGAACAACAGAGAGCTGAGCATCTCCAAGGGAGAAGTGGTTCAGGTGAGCCTCATCAACACCACTACATGTCAACAGCACTTTGAAGTCTGCCTGCATGCCGCCTGCCTGCCTTTCTGTCTGTCTGTCTGCTGTCTGTCTGCCCGCCCAAGAGAAGGTTTTCACAGAAGCGTGTGTGTGCTCTGTGCTTCCACAGCTACTGGACATGTCCAAGAAATGGTGGAAAGTAAGGAGCGACAGAGGGGAGCAGGGCTTTGTGCCCAACAACATACTGGAGTCAGTGCACAAGGAGCAGGAAAAGCAGGCAAGATACCCCAACACTCAGCAACACTTGATAGTGGAAAGCCTGCTGTGTGTTATTATGTTGTGTTTGCTCCATGTGGGGAACTCAGACCCGTGTTACGCCTGCGTAAATGGAACTTAATTTCCCTTTCTCTTATTCACTTTCTCTCTGCGTATTCTGACCTTCATCTGAAGCATGAGGAAATGCATGTGACCGCCAGATATTAGTTTGGGGAGGTGATCACAGAAATGGAGGTGGCAGAGGTGTGTCTACAGAT
Source organism: Salvelinus sp. IW2-2015 (assembly GCF_002910315.2). Lineage (NCBI taxonomy): Eukaryota > Metazoa > Chordata > Actinopteri > Salmoniformes > Salmonidae > Salvelinus > Salvelinus sp. IW2-2015. The sequence continues at coordinate 164,563 of NW_019942659.1, read as the reverse complement.
ACACCTATTCTGACCTTGACTTAATTCCCTAATAATTCCAACACCTTTACTCGCGAGGAACCATGAATACGGTTAAGCACCTGTCAGTTCCAAGTGAAAAAACATCTACTATTTCAGAAAGAAATAACGCCATTCTCCATGCACTGTAATGTATACATTGATAAGAGTTAGGCAAATTAGTTATCTGTTTGGAGAAGGGGATTGTAATTACCAATGTTTTAGATGATTTTTCCTTATCGCTGGCGACGAATGTGAAGCCAGTCATATGTAAGCAAACTATAATTCATGTCAACATGACATGTATTTCGGCCCATTTTCCACAGTGAATTAGGCTATAAATAGCTCTGCCGTTATTCCCAATTTTAATTGTATGTTCACACAATTTACGGGGATGACATTTGGCTCAACCTACCTAGTTGATTTATGCACTCTAGAATGTTTTAATTATATGCCCAGGCATTTCTCAGGTTTTTACTCCCAAAAAGCTTGTTTTGGTCATGTAGGTACACTACATGACCAAAAGTATGTGGACACCTGCTAGTCATACTAAAATCATGGGCATTAATATGGAGTTGGTCCCCCCTCTGCTGCTATAACAACCTCCACTCTTCTGGGAAGGCTTTCCACTAGATGTTGGAACATTGCTGCAGGGACTTGCTGCTATTCAACCACAAGTCGCTCTGGATAAGAGCGTCTGCTAAATGACTTAAATGTAATGTAAATGTAAGAGCATTAGTGAGGTTGGGCACTAATGTTGGGCGATTAGGCATGGCTCGCAGTCTGCGATCCAATTCATATCAAAGGTGTTTGATGGGGTTGAGGTCAGGGCTCTGTGCAGGCCAATCAAGTTATTCCACACTGATCTTGACAAACCATTTCTGTATGGACCTCTCTTTGTGCACGGGGGCATTGTCATGCTGAAATAAGAAAGGGCCTTCCCCAAACTGTTGCCACAAAGTTGGAAGCACTCAATCGTCTAGAATGTCATTGTATGCTGTAGCGTTAAGATTTCTCTTCATTGGAACTAAGGAGCCAAAACCATGAAAAACAGCCCCAGACCATTATTCCTCCTCCACCAAACTTTACCGTTGGCACTATGCATTGGGGCAGGTAGAGTTTTCCTGGCATCTTCCAAACCAAGATTTGTCCATCAGACTGCCAGATGGTGAAGCGTGATTCATCACCCCAGAGAACACGTTTTCACTGCTCCAGAGTCCAATGGCGGCGAGATTTACACCACTCCAGCGAACGCTTGGCATTGCGCATGGCGATCTTCTGCTTGTGTGCTGCTGCTGGGCCATGGAAACCCAATTCATGAAGCTCTCGACGAACAGTTATTGTGCTGATGTTGCTTCCAGAGGCGGTTTGGAACTCGGTAAGAAATATTGCAAAGTAGGACAGACAATTTTTACGCTCGGTGGTCGTGTTCTGTGAGCTTGTGTGGCCTACCACTTCACGGCTGAGCCGTTGATGCTCCTAGACATTTCCACTTCATACTAACAGCACTTACAGTTGACTGGGGCACAACTAGCAGGGAAGAAATGTGATAAATTGACTTGTTGGAAAGGTGGCATCCTATGACGGTGCCATATTGAAAGTCAATGAGCTCTTCAGTAAGGCCATTCTACTGCCAATGTTTGTCTATGGAGATTGCATGGCTGTGTGCTCAGCTTTATACACCTGTTAGCAATGGGTGTGGCTGAAATACCCAAATCCACTAATTTGAAGGGTTGTCCACATACGTTTGTATATATAGTGTAAGTCTGAATACCAAATACTGAGAAGTGCGTCAATCAAAACACATAAAAAAGGAATAGATTTCCTAAGTCTGAATCGAGCTCCATGTGTTTAGTGCACTGTATTAGTGTGTAATTATCAATACTTTATCCCCCCCGTTAGGAAACCAGTGGTCCTCCCTCCCTAACCAAGAGGTCCAAGCCTGACCAAGTGAAGGCCTGGCTGGAGTACAAGGGCTTCAGTAAAATGTAAGAGCACTCAAACTACCAATCACATTAACTATAGATTATTGATCTCTGTAGGCATACATGTGATTGACTACAGTAGTTATAAAGTGAGCATGAGAAAATTACAGGATAAGTATCTCTTTTCCATGATTTGTTCATTCCTCCCTCTCTCTCAGCACGGTGCGCTGTCTGGGTGTGCTGAGTGGCTCCATGCTCCTGGGGATGACAAGAGAGGAGCTGAAGATTGTGTGTCCTGAGGAGGGGGGGCGGGTCTTCTTCCAGCTCCAGAACATCAAGTCTGCCATGGCTGTAAGTCCCACACCACACTATCAATAGCAGTACAACTGTTGATTTATATTCTTGTACATGACAGGTAACAAACTGATTTGTTTTTCCTTTCCACTCCAGCTTGCCAGTGAGGTAAGGCCCATAGAGCCTTAGGACGGGAGAAGACAAGATGACCAGAGAGTCACAGACAAGTCGGGACATGAAGTTTCAACCCTTGAGCTTCAAGCTACAAATTTCCGCGCTGTAGTAGAGAAAATACTGATTATATCCACTGAAAACACAAAGTAAGCGGAGTTGTGTTAGAAGTATGTAGGGCGGACGCATCAAAGCTCTAGTGTTAGTTACATTTAGTAAAAAATACTATTTGTGCATTTGATAAGATCCAATACTTAAAGACAGATTCTCTCTATATATATATTCTGTATCAACTATTTTAACTTAAATATTTTTACCATATGTATTGTATCAAACCAGTGTTGATGCCACTTGATTCTATGATTGATCTTGATTAGTTTATTCAAGTCACCATTTATACATGTATTAATTTATGTTAAGTGTTATACTTTATGTATCTTGTTGTTGATGTATCTGAAATATAATCAATTGATATATATTTTATTTTGGTAGTGATATGTATGGACATGTAAATCACATGACATAAAATCATCAAGTAAGTCAGTCTGTATCTCTGTAAACTAATCATGTATCTCAATGTTGGATCTGTCTATCCACATAAATCACTTGTATTATTTGACTTAAGTAAATTAGCTGAATGACACCAGCCAACAACTGAATGAATGATGTAGGACACAACACGTTAGATTAATAAACATGCTTTATTTCATTTCAGACGTTACACATGTACCATATCAGAAGCATTTGAGTAAATGTAAAACATTGGCATTCATTTAAAGTCATGATAGTGACTACAATAGACAAACAAATGAAAGACAATGAAAACCATGTCAATAATAGAAGACATGTGCAGAGAACCTTTAATGGAAAAACATCCACATGTCTAAAAGAATGAATGAATGGAGGCACAAAATAATCACAAGTCAACAAACTCTTTGTATTAAACATAATGAAGTGAAAAGAATACTAGGCGATTTTTCGATGAGAAAATCAATTGAACAAAAAACAAAACCCGCAGTGTGATGATTGACTGATTAATTGGTTTGTGTTCTGTGATGACAACACACTGTATATCACTACTGCCCAAGACTCTTTGCACTACTGAACACAGGGCAAGAAAACAAACAGCATTTGACTTATGTCTTCCAACTTTGTTTGTGTGCTCTTTCGATTGGAACAGAAATACATATGGCAGTCCTTAGTGAAGTTTGATACAAAGTATGGTCTATGGTACCCTACAGTAGGACCAACAGGTTCCCTAGCATTGTAGTTTATAAACAAGCAAAGAAACTAAACTGATTGTACAGATGGAGACCAACAACTGGAGTTAGTGAGGTTCTGAAAGAATAGATCTGTGAACTCTCTGATGGACAATCTGAAATGGATGGACATGAAAAGGTAAGGTCAACGAAGTTGTTGGGTCCCTCAGTGAGCCACACCTGGATCTAAACATGGATGTCTGATCCTTTATCAAGTAACTACACACATCCTACTCCACATGAGACACAAACCCTTCAAATAATACATGCATCCTCTAATTCCCTGCAAAATACGATTTCAAAGAATCAAATCAAAAGTTGTACTAAACGGTTGCTTGTTTTTTAACAGTGTTCCAGTCTATGGCTGTATGTCTGTGGGAAGGATTACAGTGTTTGAGTGGATGTTTAGGTGTGAATGTACAGCCAGATTACATAGGCAGCTCTGGCTGAGTTAAATGTCAGAGAGGATACCCATTATGGCTCTGGGTCCTACCATTGCTGAAGGCCCCTCCAAATAACCCTAGTTAACTTGATCAACTTCACTCAATACTCTACTGAGAGAGAGCTACATGGAATACTTAACAGACTTCAACAGCCCTAACACAATCAACAAGAACACCAGAAAAACTATTAAAATAATAAATAATAAAAGAATATACATGGAAATATTGAGTCCAATTGTAAATCTAGTGAAAGACAAGGCCAATAATAATGACAAAATACATCTTTCTGCTTAAACAAGGGCAGTTTAAAATGATCTACAGCAACGAAACTTCACGTTTGTGATCTAGATATTGATATACTGTTTATATAAACCTTTTATTTCCATAGCCTTTAAAAAAATACACTTTATATATTAAATCCATCCCCATGTTCAGCTTGTCCTAAATTATCTGGTTTCTCAAACATTTACTCGTATATATCGGGCTTTTGTCACACTTAGGTTTTTAAAATGGGCTGGTAGGTAATGGTATGCAATGCATGGTGAACATTTACAACTAGGGCCCAGTAATTCCGCTGGAACAGTCTTGGCAAATAATAGGACTGTACAAATAGAACTCCCACAGTTTGAATCACAGAAGAGGTCCGATGAAGAGAAGGCTCATTGGGTGAGATGGGGATGAATTTACAGAACATAGAATATGATCTCTATGGTACAGATCACATCTGTATTGGTGACCAGGAAAACCATGACTGTGATGGGGGTGAGTTCATTTGATGCTGATAACAACCAAGCAACTATGTCTCTGCATGGTTTGAGCGTTGCCATAGTGATGAGCTGGATTTGAGTTTGTTTTGCAGAACTCAAACTAACAACAATCATTGACTGCACACATACTTCATACATGACAGTTGTTCAGCTTCCTTGGATTGTCATGTGTTGCTTTTTCACATTACAGACCACTTTAAACAGCTTCCCAGACACTCCCATGGCCACACAGTGGTCCATGCAGGCATGCACAACAGAAGATGCACGGTGGAAATGCAGTCAAAGCAGAGCATTGCTAAAAACGCTTCTTCCACTTCACTGGAAGGCCTGGGTAGATAAAGGATAAAGTACTTTAACATACAGCACGCAGCCTGGTATCAGTTCCTTGATGTTAGGACAGCAAAAATGCTTAAGCTTGAAGAAGACAGGTGTTGTGGTTGTTGTTGATGAGGAGTGAGGCGTTGCAGCAGGGCATGAAAAGTGACAGGCTAGCAGTGGTAAGGCCTTCACCTGGTAAGTCTGGTTTGGTGCATACAGGTACTACATGCAATAACTAATAACCAACATAGTGGGCCCAGAGGTCAGTCCCCGGGGTCTGTCCTGGTCTCTTTAGAAGACCAAGGGGTGTGTGGGAGCGACACACACACACACAGTGAGTGTTGAGGTAATTGTAGGGGGACAGGGGAGCCTCCCTGACATTCTTCTTGACTTGTGCTTGGAAAACACGCCGTGGTTTAACATCTCTTATCATACACACCTCTAAGCGTCCACTCTACCACAGACTGATATCTTTTCTTTAGATATACACACACATGTACCTCTTCTTTAGATATACACACATGTATCTATATCCTTTTTAGATATTTAGTATATTGTACACATCATGGAATAGCATAAATCTACTCTTTTTGTCTGCATATTCTATAACTAACGTGATTTGTTAAATAAAAATAACATTGATCTTAATGTTAATTTAATGGAATGTTTGCACTAGACCAGTCAGGTACACAGCTCAGTCAGGTACATCAGATGCCCTGATGGCTGCTGAATGTCCTGCCTGCTATTTCATTCAGAGCTGACTCAGATCAGGAGACCGGCCGAGAGGACTCATTTAGCCAATAAATCACTACAACCTGCCAGAAGCACAGAGACGGATGAAAGCCATCAGATACCCAGCAGCAGACAGACTGGAATTGTGCACGACTTCTGCTTCTAAGCCACACAGATTTGGTCCTTTCTCCATTTTTCTTAACTCAGTACGTCCATACATTAGAAGTTTGTTACTGCGGTTTCCATGAAACTCTAAGTTACAAGTGACTGTTCCTATCAGTGTGCAACGGGTGTTGGAACAATGTAGTGTGGAACATTCACCTATGCATTGTTTAGGTGTGTCCATGTTGTGTAGGTTAGGCGACCCATGGACAATGCCCTCATAACATTTCTGTTAAGTTGTATCTGCTTCCCTACTTCATTGTGAAGATATTAAAGTAGATGAGCTTCAGGCAGAATGACTGTGTGATGGAAGATAAGCAGCTTTCAGGAAAGCTAAACTGCGCAGTGTGTGTAATATAGGTGATGGGTACAAACATGCCAACAAATCACAGACTGAACTGTGGGACCCTTTTTCCCATGCAGGGTCACATGACCAAGCAAAAGGGCAGAAGTTTTGGTTTGAAGGGTCAGGAGATCAAAGTGACAGAGAAAGTGATCCAGGAACTGATCTAAGAACAGATGAGGTGAAAAAAAAGACTTCAGGCTAGTCTCTCTCCTCCCATATGTGTATTAGAAAATAATCCAAGCACTGGATGTTCCCCCTGCCAACCTTGGCCATGCTGATTGAAATCTCACAGTGAGCATTAGAGAGATAGGGAGGAGTCAAGAAGTAGAGAGGAAAAACAGGGGCTAACCAGAGAGAGTTGAAGAGGGAACATGGGTTGAGGGAGAAGGGGGGACTGGAACATGACTGAGTCCATACTGACCACTCCCATCACCGACAGTGAGATGGGGACACTCAGGGAGCATTGTATCCTTGGCTTTAGTACAAGAGAGCTGAGAGACGAGTGCACAGTCCAATTCCTTAGTGGGAGGGGGATAAGGGGGTAAGAGGTAGAGGTTAAACAACAAGCTGGAGTCCACTCATACGGCACCCCCTCAGTGTCATGCAGGGAGGGGCCGAGGGGGGGGGTTAGAAGTCGGGGTGGGGTTGTTGATTTAGTGTCCTTCTGCCCCGACGGGGGCCATGGAGAGGGTGTCCTCCTCGTCGATGTTGTCCAGCTCCTTGGTGCGCACAGCGTGGGTGATGAGGTTGAGCTCCTCCAGCAGGGTCTCACTGCGGTATGCCACGCGGATGTCCGGGACGTTGGTGCGACGGATGTCATTGCTCTCAGGGCCCTCCTTGCTGTATTTGGGCCCCAGCCAGTAGCTCTTTGCCTGGAGACAAGAGAGAATGTCAGAGCTGAGCACTTGGCACAAAATGGCTGCCATGCACAACTTAATTGAATTAAATCCATTATTAATCCATTATAAGAGACAAATTAAAACGGAAGCTCAGAGACCAAAGAGGGCAAAAAGAGAGATGAGATAAGAGGAAGCGGATGGATACCTTGTGGGAGAAGCCGCTCATGAGGACGCTGTTCCTGGCCAGCTCACACATGTCACAGGAGCTCAGCTTCCACACCTGTGTGGCGATGCTGTACTCCTCCATCAGGGGCTCCTGAGGTCAAACACAAACGCACACACAAAAGACAAAATAAACATTAAGTGAATTATACTTATTGACTGTACTGACTCACCCTTGCAGCTCCCATAGTTACATAGTTGTAGCATGGGTGGTTTTGCCTGTCTCTGTGTGTGTCTCTGGCTGTGTGTGTGTCTCTGGCTGTGTGTGTGTCTCTGGCTGTGTGTGTGTCTCTGCTGACTGTGTGTGTCTCTGCTGTGTGTCTGTGTTCTGTCCTGTGTGTCTGTGTCTGTGTCTCTGGCTGTGTGTGTCTGTGTCTCTGGCTGTTGTGTGTCTGTGTCTCTGCTGTGTGTCTCTGTGTCCTCGTGTGTGTCTGTGTCTCTCTGTGTGTGTCTGGTGTCTCTGTGTGTGTCTGTGTCTCTGTTGTGTGTCTGTGTCTCTGTGTGTGTCTGTGTCTCTGTGTGTGTCTGTGTCTCTGTGTGTGTCTGTGTCTCTGTGTGTGTCTGTGTCTCTGTGTGTGTGTGTGTGTGTGTGTGTGTGTGTGTGTGTGTCTCTGTGTGTGTGTGTGTCTTGACAGAGCACCACTGTGCACTGACCTTGGTAAAGTGGAACTGTAGGGGGTCATCAGTGGACAGAGAGACTATGAGGCCTCTGGCCAGATACTCAGGCAGGGGGTTGCGGTGGTAGCTGAGGAACAGGCTGTTGTTGCTCAGGGGGGACATGGCGATGCCAATCTGAGCCAGGTAGTAGAGGTACTGCAGCACTGGGGCCTGGGGACAAGAGGAAAGAGACAATCGTCTATCTTGTTGAATGCACAACTGCAGGAATTCAAGGGAACTGTTTGATTGTTCTCCTGAATTCTCTTAAATTAAAACTTTAAGAAACCGGATGAGAAAACTCCAAAAGCCAAAACTTAATTCAATAATCAATCAAACCCAATCAAATCCTTCAGAGGTCACCTATGAACTGAACTCTATTTGTCAGTAGTGTTGTTGCCATGGTAGTGTGGTGTCGCTATGGGAGACGGCATGTGTGCTGACTGACCTTCCTGAGCAGCAGCCCATGGGAGATGTTCTCTGACAGAATGAAACCCGACACCAGGTGGTGGACAGGCCCCGCCTCCCCGCAGTGAGGGCGCAGCACAAACGTGTGGAAACCACGCCTCCTGCACCATACAAACAAACATAAAGCCTATTCATAAACAATCCTTAAAAAGTTTGGATGTGATTCATATATCCTTTCTGTTGTTAAAACATTGATCTAGTGGTCTGTGTGCGGAGGTTCGTTAAGCAGCCTGCTACCTGCGCAGGTGGTTGAGCACGGTCATGTTGGCGTAGGTGTAGTAGAGGTAGTAGGAGTAGGGAGGGTTGTCCTCCTCTGTCCAGTCGGCTGGCAGGGGGCTGTCCATGTTGAAGATGTGGTGCTCCGGCTTGGACTCGTCATCCACGCTGTCAAAGCCCACCACCTAACAACACAGCGATAAGTTACTTTAAAACAGTACCTGAAGTGTATGAAGGAGGTAGGGCCCTGAAAATGGCATCTGAAGTGTCTGTTTGAGGATATGTTGGGGTGTGTGTGTACTGCTGGGCGAGTGCCTCACGTGCTGCAGGAAGAGGTGCAGCTCAGGGTGGTTGCGGGGGTTGATGGTGACCTCAAACAGAGGCATGAAGATGTTCTCCATCATCTCCTGGAAGTTAGCCAGCTGCTTCTTGGTTCGGTACACATCACTGCAGTCAGAGGGGGGTTAACGTCTCTCGCACATAATATGGAAGACTCACATTCATGCATAGTCCTCATTTACAGATTCATAACCTTCATTCATAATATTTTACACAAATAGGAGAGGTTTACATCCAGGTAAGCTGACTAAAGGTAGATGTGGGTAACTGCTTTGTAGATGCTGTATTAGGTACAGACACTACTTACAAGAGGCGGGGCACTTGGATGAGCCAGCGCACGTTGTCAGAGTAGACTTGGTGTTTGACGGCCCACTGGGCCAGCTTGTCCCACTCGTCCCGGGAGCGGCCGTAGATGGAGAGACGCAGCTCCACGTTCTGGTACTTACTCTCCTCTAGGTCAGCCATCACCTCCTGATGGAGCATCAACAATAACAATACATTAATATCATTCTATTCAACCGTACCAAATTAAAACTTGATGAATGTACATTACTATGTGGGGTGAACTAACACAAACACAACTGTTTCTTTGGCTGTTTTAAGGTAGCATGGGCTGGTTTCAGACCTTGATCATGTGGCCAAAGTATTTGCCCTCGATGTGGTTGTCTGTCTTGATGAAGATCTCTCTCAGGATGGATTCCCCGATGGGGTTGTATTTGGCATTGAACTTGTCGAAGCGATGGAACGTGTTGCGGTCCTGAGAACAGACAGGTGACACTACATCTACTGTTCCACTCGTTTTCCCCAATTCTCTTACCCATCCCTCTTTAACAATGTTCTTCTCCCCTCCCCTCTCCTCACCGCGTGCATGTCCAGTGTGTCCACACTCAGGTCGAAGGCAGTCAGGTTCATGTTCTCAAACACCTCCATGAGGGTCTGTCCCCGCCCGTGCTCCATGTGGACTATCTCCCCAGGGTACTTCTTCATGGCCCGCTTGATAAAGCGCAAAAGGTGCTTCTGGTTCATACAGGACGAAGCGTGGATGTGGGTGTCCACCTGGGGGCAGAGGGAGGGGAGAGAGTCAGGGTCAGGGACAGTGAGACATTGAGGATGGATGCCAGAAAGACGAAAGAAAAAGCCTGGGTTAGTTAGCTCTGGTGTAAACTTCAAAATACATTTCTATCCAACATTGTGGGGGGACTAACTGATATGGAACACTATGCAGGCATTATAGACGTGTTGCAGATGCTGTGCTCCAGTGTTGGGACTGTTGTTGTGCTGGTGTTCATTCACCTTGCGAATGTTGTAAAAGTCGCGGTGAGGAACCTGCTTCTGGGCTGCCAGCTCCTTCATCTCGTTCAGCAGAATGTGCATCTGGAACTTAGAGCTCAGGTATTGCAGCCGGCGGTAGCAGAACGACTTTCTGCACGCACGCACACACACACACACACACACACACAGACAGTGTATTCTACTGCAGAGCCAACAGATGTGACTGATGTTAAAGCTATGATTCTAAAGCGAAGACCCAGTAACACTTACACTGGTCCGTTGATGATGAGAGCCATCATGACGTTCATGTCAGCGATGTATTCCTTCAGGTCTGGGTAGGGCAGGTCCAACTCTGTACTCCTGGAAATGATGGACAATCAGTTATCCACTCTCTCTTCCACAAACATACAGACCCAGACTACAGACCCAGATTAGCCCATCACACACACAACTAGAAACTAACTGAAAACAAGCAGACTCAAACAAACACACTCACTTCTCCATGGGGCTCTTCTTGGTGTAGACATGCATGACCCCATCCACCATCTTACACCTGTACTCTGTGTCTGCAGGCATGTTCTTGGTGACCTGGTTTTCATAGGGGTGAGTCTCTGAGACAGGGGGGTGGACTGGAGCATCTGTGGGAGACAGTAGGGAAAGAAGAAAAGTTGACCATACTATTTTACCTCAATGATTCATATTACAACATTTTCATTCACAATTTCACAAAGTAACTCAATTGCTAAAGGAGATTGGGACAGAAACACTATAGCTATGCCTGTGTGTCTCAGTTAGTGCCATACCCAACGTGTCAGGTGTGTGTGTTAGTATGTGTGTGTGTGTCATACCCATCGTGTCAGGTGTGTGTGTTAGCGTGTGTGTGTGTCATACCCAACGTGTCAGGTGTGTGTGTGTGTCATACCCAACGTGTCAGGCGTGTGTGTGTGTGTGTGTCCATACCCAACGTGTCAGTGTGGTGTGTGTGTGTGTGTCATACCCAAAGTGTCAGGGTGTGTGTGTGTGTGTCATACCAACGTGTCAGGTGTGTGTGTGTGTCATATCCAACGTGTCAGGCGTGTGTGTTAGTGTGTGTGTGCGTCATACCCAACGTGTCAGGTGTGTGTGTGTGTGTGTGTGTGTGTGTGTCATACCTGCATCAACGGGGGTCTCAGGGATCTCCTCATAGACACGTAGGTCCAGGGGTTTCTCTCCCAGCTCTCCCAGCTCTCGGGCAGTGGTCTTACAGAAGTTCTGCATGGACAGAGCGATGTACTTCTCCCTGATGAACAGGGCCTTCACCACACACTTAGCTGCATCCACCAGGTCTGTGAAGGGCACCTGGGCAAGGCAGAACCTTACAAGTCAGACATAGTCTACAGTGATTAGACATCCACCAGGTCTGTGAAGGGCACCTGGGCAAGGCAGAACCTTACAAGTCAGACATAGTCTACAGTGATTAGACATCCACACACTACCAAGAGGCCATTGCAACGTGCCTGAGAGTGGATGAGTTGGTAACACTGTAGCCCACCTGCTGTCCCCAAACCGAAGAACAAGGTTCACTACCCAGACCACGCTCTCCTCCCTACTCTGACTCCCCTGTATATCCAACTGTCTAAAGAAATACAAGTCGAAGTCATGTCCATTCCTAGCCCACTCCTCTTTTACTTCAATAGGTTTGTTGACTGACTTGGTTTCACTTCCATAGTGAGCATGTGGCACAATGAAAGATCACCCAAGCGGTACCGGAGCGTCTAGGTCCAAAAGGCTTCTTAACAGCTTCTACCCCCAAGCCATGAAACTCCTGAACAGCTAATCAAATGGCTACCCGGACTATTTGCATTGTCCCCCCCCCACTCCCCATATGTACGCTGCTGCTACTCTCTGTTTATTATCTATGCATAGTCACTTTACCTCTACCTACATGTACATATTACCTTGACTAACCGGTGCCCCCGCACATTGACTCTGTACCGGTACCCCCTGTATATAGCCTCACTATTGTTATTTTACTGCTAGAAATGTCATTATTTTTGAAAGAAAAGCAAATTGTTTGTCCATTAAAATAACATCAACTTGATCAGAAATACAGTGTAGACATGGTTAATGTTGTAAATGACTATTGGCCAGTTGTATTGCCTCTTTAATCAGAACAACAGTTTTCAGCTGTGCTAACAGAATTGCAAAAGGATTTCCTAATGATCAATTAGCCCTTTAAAATGATCAACTTGGATTAGCTAACACAACGTGTCATTGGAACACAGAAGTGATAGTTGCTGATAATGGGCCTCTATACACCTATGTAGATATTCCATAAGAAATATGCCGTTTCCAGCTACAATAGTCATTTACAACATTAACAATGTCTACACTGTATTTCTGATCAATTTGATGTTATTTTATTGGACAATTTTTTTTGCTTTTCTTTCAAAAACAAGGACATTTCTAAGTGACCTCAAACTTTTGAACGGTAGTGTAAATATATATATATATATATTTTTTTTTTGTAATATATTTTTTACTTTTATTTGAGTAAATACTTGAACACTTTTTTTCTTAAATCTGCATTGTTGGTTAAGGGCTTGTAAGTAAGCATTTCACTGTAAGGTCTACACCTCTTGTTTTCGGCACATGTGACAAATAACATTTGATCGATTTGATAAAACACAAATCAGGATGGACTGTGATTGGATTTATTCAATCAAGTTGTTTAGTCAGTGGCTCTCACCCCACACTTCTCCTCCCCTGATATTGACACACGCTGGTACTCTCGCTCCATCGGTAATACTCTCTCCTTCATCCAGCCATCATCCGTCCTGTCCACACCATCCTCCTGATTCATCAACCTAGAGAGAGAGAAGAGAAAGAGGAGGGTAGGAGAGAGCACGGGTGGAGGTATGATGTGGAGGGAATGTTAAGAGAAACCTCATGTAAATAGTTCTGCTATGAAAACACATTCAGCAATACTTTATTGGTAAAGTACACTTTGAAGAAGGTTAAGTTGGAAATATGTCAGAACAGAAGATAGTCTTTGTCTCTCTGTGAATTGGGCCTCAGCTGTTGCATATCTGCATTAAAACTGAATTACTATTTATGTCATGAATACAATGAGACATCTACAGAGTTTTGTTAATAAGATGAATATCAAAGCGTTTTGCTGATGCAGTGGAAACCATGGTGATAAGCGTCTTGGAGATAGGCGCCAATTAGGCCAGTGAAAGGTTGCACCTGGGCCCGACACTGGTGGCCTTGTACCCCAAAGATGGAACGAGCTTCCCCCCGACGCTAGGACAGCAGAGTCCCTGCTCATCTTCCCAAAACCTCGGGAAACACTACCTCTTCAAAGAGAATATTAAATAATACATCTCAGTCTCACCCCCCCCCCCCATTTATAAAATAACTTTGCACTTGTCTGTTCCTACTAGCACCGACTTTGATAATAACTTCTGTACTGAGGAAAAGTGTACTTACTACGACTGTGATATGTGGTTGTCTCACCTAGCCGTCTTAAGATGAATACACCAACTGTAAGTCTCTCTGGATAAGAACGTCTGCTAAATGACTCAAATGTAAATGTATTAACAGCCTGGCACCTCAGAGGCCCCCCTGAAGACTCAACATCAACAACTCATCACCTTGCCTAGTTAAATAAAGGTTAAATAAAAATAAATAAATAAAAATCACCTGTGGTAATCTATACCTCACATCACCAGGGAACAGGGAACTCATACGGTATTTAGTTAATGGAGTTGGAATGGAGTTGGACTGGAACATTCTCAATATATGACAACATTATACATTTAAAATCAAACTCTTCAGCAAATGAGTGCCAAGGATTGTACATACGGTGTGCAGATGTAGGTAAAAACATGACTTTGCGCAGTAGCAAGATTGTTAGGAAAAGGCAAAAGACAGAGAGAGAGACTGAAAGGACAGCTCACTCACTCCAGGTCGGCATCGCTGTCGATTTTCATGAACTCCTGCTTGGCGCGGAGCAGGATCTCTGGCTCAAGCCTGGCGTGGCGCGGAGCGGCGAGGCGAGGTCAGAAGGCAGGGGGGCACGATGGGTATGGGTGAGGCAAAGCAAAAGGAAAGAGAAAGGGCCACACAAGCACACAGAAACACAAGCACACGTGCACACAGAAACACAGAAAGACAGACAGAGAGGATGCAAATACAGGTACACAAACAAAACACACAAAATAGCCACAGAAACGCACATGACACACAAATGGGACCAGAGTGTGAAGAGTGATCAGGTGGGATGAGACAAACAGAGAAACATGATCAGTTAGCAGTGGTATGTATACCTTGATTGGTCACATGACCCTGCTGCTTTGAGTGGAGCATGGATTCCTTAGTGTGTCAGATCCACCCCCTCAGATTGGCTTAGTGAAACCGGCCATCAACACCCCAGCAACACAGACAGAATTCCCTCCCCCTCCCTCTCCTGTGGGTGGAACAGACTGGAACACTAGGATGTGAATGCTACGGACTGATTCAATTAGCTGTTTGCTTATGTTAGTTAGCTGGTAGCTTGCAACCAACATGATGGAAGCTGTTGAGCGTGTATGAGTTCCTGTGGGTAGAGGTGGGTTGTTTGGGTGTGTATGTGGGAGCTGTGTTGGTGTGTATGTGTGTGTGCATGTCTGCTGCATCTCTCACTTGATGTCCTGGCTGATCTGCCTCTCCAGGCGTTGGCGTCGCTCCTCCAGCTGCTCGATGGGGCTGTCCTCAGGGAACTCATAAGGAGCGGTGCGCATCTCACTCTCCGTCAGGCTGCGAGTGAACAGCTCCTGAGAGATACACCATCAAATTAACATTAGAACACACTTACACGCACAGGAAGAGTTAAAGAATCATTACAATACACTATTGTCCATAAACAATATGAGCATTTAACACACACAAACATCTAAAAACACACGCAGTCGCACACAAACACACACACACACTAGGGTAGTGATAACACTGTGTCCCTGTGATCTCACCTCTGCAATCTCCTTGTACTTTCCGTCCATGGATGTACGCAGGTCGATGGGGAAGTGTTTGAGTGTGTTAGTGACGGGCGTCCCAGGGAGGGAGCGCTGAGGCTTCAGGGTCTTGGCCTGCTCTGCTACACCACGCAGATCTAGAGAGGGAGGGCGATGGAGAGACAAAGGGAGGGAGAGAAAGAGATAGAGCGTTAAACAACAAACATTACAAAAAAGACAAACTGGGAGGGAGAGGGAGGGAGTTGCATGGATTTGCTAAATTCAGAGCAAACATTAAAACACATATTTTCACAGCCAGAACTCTTGCATCATCACCTACAAAATGGGTCTACACTAGTAGACTCCCCTCTGACCCTCAACTGCTCTCAGCAGCGGTGTTGTGGCTTCGTATACAGCACAGAGGAGCCTCCCTACTGTACGACAGCGTCAGTGGTGTGTTAGTCTCTCCACAGCACTGCTGACTCTGAGCTGTGTACCTTCCCACTGCAGTGTGTGTCAGGCAGCAGCAGCAGGAGTCGGAGTGATGTGTGTGTGTGGCAGCAGTCTCTGTGGTATACAGCCCACACTGGGGGCCATTCAGGTGGAGTGCTCATTAACAGAGATACATTTAGTCGGATGCCAGCCACCCGTTGCCATGGAGACCTGTCCTGCTGGTCAGAGAGAGGGGAGGCGAGGTGGGGGGGAGAACAATGACAGCACCTTCCCCTGAGACGGACACAACAGGGTGAGAAAGTACACACTACACAGGCAGGCAGGCACAGGATAAAGACCCCATTATGTCTGTCCCATAGAAAATACACACACAGACAGAGAGCGAGAGAGAGCGATGGAGGCTTAATAAAACCAAAAGATGAGGGATGAGCTCAAAAGCTACGTGGAAGTTTGCTAAACTGTGTGTGTGTGTGTGTTTTCCTGCACAGAGAATGCTACCGTAGCATACCCATAAGGCCTTTGGACTGGATGGGACCCCTGAGATGCAGAAGGTTCTATTTTATGACAGACGAGCCCTGTAGATTAGTGTGTGTGTGCCCAACAGCATGCTCTGATAGGCCTAATGGCTGTCTGGAAAATTGACCAGGGCCAAATCACCCAATGAAAGATGCCAGAGCAACTGGGACTCATCAAAACACATACAGACAGACAGACTCTGGGCTCCATTACAATGACTGTTCATTCATTCAGCTACAATGCCTTTAAAAAGTATTCACACCCCTTGACATTTTTCACATTTTGTTGTGTTACAAAATGGGATTAAAATGTATTGAATTGTCCTTTTTTGTCAACAATATACAGAAAATACTCTGTACTATCAAAGTGGAAGAAACATTCAAACATAAAAACTCAAATGAAAAAAAAAAAATACTCTAATATATCTTGATTAGATAAGTATTCAACCCCCTAAGTCAATACATGTTCGAATCAACTTTGGTATCGATTACAGCTGTGAGTCTTTCTGGGTAAGTCCCTAAGAACTTAGCACACCTGGACTACAATATTTGCACTTCTTTATTTATTTTTTATTCTTCAAGCTCCGTCAAGTTGGTGGTTGATCATGGCTAGACAGCCATTTTCAAGTCTTGCCGTAGATTTTCAAGTCGAGTTAGGTCAAAACTGTAACTAGGCCACTTAGTGTCGTCTTAGTAAGCAACTGCAGTGTATATTTGGCCTTGTGTATTCATCTCCCAGTGTCTGCTGGAAAGCAGACTGAACCAATTTTTCCACTACGATTTTGCCTGTGCTGAGCTCTATTACGTTTCTTTTTATCCTAAATAACTCCCCAGGCCTTGCCGATGACAAGCATACCCATAACATGATGAAGCCACCGCCATGCTTGAAAATATGAAGAGTGGTACTCAGTGATATGTTTGGGGAAAACGCAACACAACACTTTGTACTCAGGACAAAAAGTTAATTTCTTTGCCACATTTTTTGCAGTATTACTTTAGTGCCTTGTTGCAAACAGGATGCATGTTTTGGAATATTTGTATTCCTTATTTCACTCTGTCATTCAGATTAGTATTTTTGAGTAACTACAATGTTGTTGATCCAGCCACAGTTCTTGTATCACAGCCATTAAACTCTGTAACTGTTTTGAAGTCACCATTGGCCTCATGCTGAAATCCCTGAGCGGTTTCCTTCCTCTCTGGCTACTGAGTTAGAAAGGATGCCTGTATTTGTGCAGTGACTGGGTGTATTGATACACCATCCAAAGTGTAATAAATAACTTCACCATGCTTAAAGGGATATTCAATATCTTTTTTAATGTTTACCAATCTACCAATAGGTGCCCTTCTTTGCGAGGCATTGGAAAATCTCCCTGGTCTTTGTGGTTGAATCTGTGTTTGAAATGCACTGAGGGACTGAAGGACCTTACAGATAACTGTATGTGTGGGGTAGAGAGATGAGGTAAAAAATCATGTTAAATACTAAACTCAGCAAAAAAAGAAATGTCCCTTTTTCAGGACCATGTCTTTCAAAGATAATTCGTAAAAATCCAAATAACTTCACAGATCATTATTGTAAAGGGTTTAAACACTGTTCCCCATGCTTGTTCAATGAACCATAAACAATTAATGAACATGCACCTGTGGAACGGCCGTTAAGACACTAACAGCTTACAGACGGTAGGCAATTAAGGTCACAGTTATGAAAACTTAGGACACTAAAGAGGCCTTTCTACTGACTGAAAAACACCAAAAGAAAGATGCCCAGGGTCCTTGCTCATCTGCGTGAACGTGCCTTAGGCATTCTGCAAGGAGGCATGAGGACTGTAGCTGTAGCCAGGGCAATAAATTGCAATGTCCGTACTGTGAGACGCCTAAAACAGCGCTACAGGGAGACAGGACGGACAGCTGATTGTCCTCGCAGTGGCAGACCACATGAAACAACACCTGCACAGGATCGGTACATCCAAACATCACACCTGTGGGACAGGAACAGGATGGCAACAACAACTGCCCGAGTTACACCAGGAACGCACAATCCCTCCATCGGTACTCAGACTGTCCGCAATAGGCTCAGAGAGGCTGGACTGAGGGCTTGTAGGCCTGTTGTAAGGCAGGTCCTCAACAGAAACAACGTCGCCTATGGGCACAAACCGACCGTTGCTGGACCAGACAGGACTTGCAAAAAGTGCTCTTCACTGACGAGTTGCGGTTTTGTCTCACCAGGGGTGATGGTCGAATTCGTGTTTATCGTCAAAGGAATGAGCGTTACACTGAGGCCTGTACTCTGGAGCGGGATCGATTTGGAGGTGGAGGGTCCGTCATGGTCTGGGGCGATGTGTCACAGCATCATCGGACTGAGCTTGTTGTCCTTGCAGGCAATCTCAGCGCTGTGCATTACAGGGGAGACATTCACCTCCCTCATGTGGTACCCTTCCTGCAGGCTCATCCTGACATGACCCTCCAGCATGAAAATGCCACCAGCCATACTGCTCGATCTGTGCGTGATTTTCTGCAAGACAGGAATGTCAGTGTTCTGCCATGGCCAGCGAAGAGCCCGGATCTCAATCCCATTGAGCACGTCTGGGACCTGTTGGATCGGAGGGTGAGGGCTAGGTCCATTCCCCCCAGAAATGTCCGGGAACTTGCAGGTGCCTTGGTGGAAAAGTGGGGTAACATCTCACCGCAAGAACTGGCAAATCTGGTGCAGTCCATGAGGAGGAGATGCACTGCAGTACTTAATGCAGCTGGTGGCCACACCAGATACTGACTGTTACTTTTGACCCCCCCTTTGTTCATTATTCCATTTATGTTAGTCACATGTCTGTGGAACTTGTTCAGTTTATGTCTCAGTTGTTGAATCGTGTTATGTTTATAAAAATATTTACACGTTAGGTTTGCTGAAAATAAACGCAGTTGACAATGAGAGGACATTTATTTTTTTGCTGAGTTTATTATTGCATACAGAGTGAGTCCATGCAACTTATTATGACTTAAGGAGATTTTTACTCCTGAACATATTTAGTCTTGTCATAACAAAGGGGTTGAATACTTATTGACTCATTTTAGCTTTCATTTTAAATTAATTAGTACAAATTTTCAAAAAACATAATTCCACTAACATTATGAGGTATTATGTGTAGGCCAGTGACAAAACATCTCAATTTAATCAATTTTAAATTCTGGTTGTGGAGAAATTCAAGTGGTGTGAATACTTTCTGAAGGCACTGTACAAAACCTCTGACAATTAAGTCTTTGCCATCTGCTGCACACAAACGGGCACGCACGCATGCACGCACGCACTCACGCACGCACACACACTCAATTAAACACTTTTCTTCCCCCCCAAAAAATGTGTAGAGAACGCTATGCTCCACAAATTGTAGGACAGCGTGTCCAAGATAGACATGCGGACAGAGCTAGGCCTACTGGGAGGCTAAAGCAAAGCAACCCACTAACATCTAGAGCACCTGGAAGCGTCCTACTGTGTTGCTAGGCCACTGGGTTAAAGCAGCATGTCTATGTCGGCAGGTTTAGACATGACTACCTACAGTAGTTGATGGGGCTAGGCCTCCCCAGCACACGTTAACACCCCTATATGAGATATGGTATTATATTTCCCGTTTATGGGACATTATTCAGTATTTCTTCAGTGATATCAGCATTGGCAATCAAAGCACCGAGCAGGACACAGAGACAAGAACACATACTCCATTCTCCCCTGCGTAGCCTCCACATAATCCTCCCCTCCCTCCACCACATATGCCTCTTAATCCAGCACCCACCAGACCCATTTAGCTCAGTAACATCAGGGAAGGGGGCAACACCACCACAGACATATCCTGTAGTAAACACTGCCAATAACTAACTCATACTAACAACAATAGGCAGGCTATATGACTGGGTGATGGGCGACTACAAAGTAATGGCGTAACAAAACTACTGCACACTGCAGACACAGTGGCCCAGAGGATTAGGATTTGCATTGTGTGACCCTGATTTACAACATGAATCAAAACATGCAACACAATACAGCGGCTTAAAGCCTAGTGGTTGTTTTAAATAAGGACAGAGGGGTTTGAAGTGGAGAAGGAGCTATACGTAGCCCAGCGCCATGACAACTGATTGGTATTGGAGAGTAACAATTAGTAACAGTCTGAAAACCGCAGCGAAAATCCACGTGTGAGCGTTTGCTCCAGGGTAACACACTGCATTCATCCAGTTTTAAAAGAACCCAGACAGTGTTTGTTATTTTGGAGCACCTGTATAATCTACTTTCCCTGTGAATGTACCTTGGTACATCAGTACTCTGTACAGGTTGTGTGCCATCTAGCCTGTAGCACATTTCCAGTAAGATGCTGCTTGCGTGTTTTTTACTGTTTACAAAATGTGTGTGTTTGTGTGTAGATGGGCTGTCCTAGGTCCTACTTACCACGAATCCTCATTGTAATGAAAGCCCAGCTCCTCAACACACAGCATGACAGTGCAGTCAGTCAGCTGAGCTCACCTCAGAGAGATGATGATGAGGGGAAAACTAAGGCCTGAGCCTACACCTCTCTCCTTCTCGTACCCTCCTGTCTCCTGCATTACACTGGACTGAGTCTTTCTTTTTTGAACCTTTATTTAACTAGGCAAGTCCGTTAAGAACAAATTCTTATTTACAATGACGGATTACCAGGGAAAACTGTTCCCTGCCTTGTTCAGGGGCAGAACAACAGATGTTTACCTTGTCAGCTCGGGATGTGATCCAGCAACATTTTGATTACTGACCCAACGCTCTAACCACTAGGCTTGCCATGTGTGTGTCCCTGTCTGCTGTCCCAGTGTGTGTGTCCCTGTCTGCTGTCCCAGTGTGTGTGTCCCTGGGATGCATCAGCGAGAGGCCAGGCCATCTCAGTAGATGACATCCTGACCCAGTGCTAAGTGACAGATGACATCCTCACAGAGCGGTGACCTACATACGATAACAAGAGCTCTCAGACAGTGGACACAGTGAGGAGACAATGCTGTGTGTGTGTGTGTGAGAAGTGTGTGGTGTGTGTGTTTAAGAAAGAGATGCGTCTATCCTGAATGTTTTCGTGAGAGACAGATTGTGTGTCTGACCATATGCTGTGTGTGTGTGTATCATATGTTGTATTGTAGACTGTTTATGGCATCAGTGTGTGAGAGGCAGCTGTTGCTTCACAGCTCACTACACCTCCCTCGGTCTATTCCCTGAGAGGGCGACGTACTCTGCAAATATTCCTTAGCAGCCACAGATAAGACTGTAAAAAAACTGTACTTTGAACCCCTTTTTGCCTCAATATATTGTCTCAAATGTAGCCTGAATTCCTCAAGTCTTCTTGCTACAGTATGGACTATTTTCTACAGAGCCTTGGGAATCAAATCAAATCTAATTTGTCACATGCGCCGAATACAACAAGTGTAGTCCTTACAGTGAAATGCTTACTTACAAGCCCTTAACCAACAATGCTTTAAGAAGTTAAGAAAAATAAGTGTTATGTAAAAAACTGAAAATAAAAGTAAAAAATAATTAAACAGCAGCAGTAAAATAACAATAGCGAGGCTATATACAGGGGGTAGTGGTACAGAGTCAATGTGCGGGGGCACCGGTTAGTCGAGGTAACTGAGGAAAGACCCTAAAGGCCGTTCAGGTGAAAAGGACCAGTGATGGATACCTGAGTGAGAGCTGCTATTGATCCTCTCACGTTTCTGCACGCAATCAACATGCTGTCATGTCACACAGATGACACACACACACACACGCACACAATAATGCATAATTAATCCCCCCCCCCCCATCTTTTTTTTTGCAGGGGGGTGACAGCAGGTCCCACACCTTATGTATTTTTACTTTACTGGATAGGATAGAGAGAGGTAGAGAGACGAAAGGTAAAAACAGTGTGCTGAAAAAGCAATGGACCGGATTCAAACCCATGCTAGCTTGGTACATGTGTTCTGGAGGCAGTGGCTTAGGCCACTAGCCCACCACAGGAATGCTTACTTCACCAAATGAGGTGGACAATTATAACTAGCAGGATTATGGTAAACAAACATCAAATACTCTGTAGTTTATATTTCTAGCAATTCAAGTTTGGGACCACATTGCTAGAAATAGACTGTGGCATCACATACGCTGAAATTTTTTAACTGTGCTGAATTGAGGACTTTTGAAAGGTCCATTTATGGGTGGGACAGAAGAAATTCCTACTTCAAATGTCACAGTACTCCACAATGTAAAGTTCAAACGACTATGATTTTAGAGACAAACTGACTGTACTAATAATCTGGGGAGTTAACATTAAATAGGAATAAGGACAGGACACCGGCAGGTACTTTAACTCACAACATGGATATCAGCGGTCATCACACACAGGCAATATGTTCTCTTAGAGATCTACCCCCTCACCCAAACACATGCAGCCCTTTGGCGAGTCACCCATCACTCTGACACTGCAGTAAGTACAACCGAGATCGGTGAGACTAGCGACAGACCGGCCCGGCGGTACAGCTGTGACGCAGCCTTCTCTATCTGCCCTCTCCTTCCAAAGGATGCTTTCGTTCATCATCACCCTTCCCCCTCCACCCCCAGCCTCATCCCCCTCTCATCCCAGTTTCCATCCCTCTTTTAATTGCTGTCAGCAACAGCAGTTTCCTGCTGCATTGACCGATGGTGCCTGTGTTGGTCAGTGTGTGTTGTGTGTGCAACGTGCATGTGTACATCCCGCTCCTCTCTCAGAAGTAGCAGAGCAGGGTACAATACAGAAGCTGTCTCCACCACACAACTAGCGTTCTAACAACATGGCTATATTATTCCCGAAGGAGAAGACAGCTGGCTACATCACTGTCATTCCAGTTACAGTGTTACAGTACCTCACGGTCGTGGTGGCGGTGGGCTTGTGAGGGCTCCTGTGGGATGCTGGCACATGTCACCAGGCCCGGGACAGGACGGCTGCTGCTCCCTCCCCCACAGACACAGCGGACGGACGTGGAAAGAGTGATGACAAAGAGAGAGAGGGAGAGAGACAGAGTTTGCTCTCACCCTCACACATTCAGCAGCAGCAGCGGGATACACTGTGTCTTCTCTCACGGTCTCTCTGATTCTCTGTTATCACTGTCTCTTTAGTTTTCCCACTCGGTCCCGTTTTGCACTGAGTGTTTTTCTCTGCTTCCCCCCCTTCTCTTTGCCTCTGTGCCTGTGCTGCTTCCTGGATCAGGCCGGTTTTCTGTACACATAACAATCCCTTTAAATCCCTCTGACTGGTCTGGAGTGTACCACGTGGTGCTAAGGGGTGTGAGGCGGGCTGCACCACTTCATGTGCTGTAGAATGGAGGAGGCTGGGTTTCTCTCAGCACTCCCCCTCCACTGTCTCCATCTCCCTCCCCATCGCAGTATTACTGCATGCTGTTTGTGTGTTAGTCTGTGATGTAGCTTAAATGATATGAAAGTGGTTTGTTTCTTTGTGTTCTTTAAATTCATGAG
The DNA here is from genome assembly GCF_002910315.2 of Salvelinus sp. IW2-2015. Taxonomy (NCBI): domain Eukaryota; kingdom Metazoa; phylum Chordata; class Actinopteri; order Salmoniformes; family Salmonidae; genus Salvelinus; species Salvelinus sp. IW2-2015. The sequence continues at coordinate 140,718 of NW_019942659.1, read as the reverse complement.
TATTTCATTTAGTCTGCATTCATAGAAAGTAGCCTATAGTGCCTGAAGGTACACAGTTTATACTGTATTTGTTCGTTTTAATGTGTGTTTGTTTTTTGCAAATGTGAACAGTGAACACCTTTGAGCATTTAGTCTACTCTACAAAGTGTAGACTAATGCAGTTCTATGATGTGATGGGAGTGAGTACACTACATTAGCATGTGTGAATTAGTATCATATGGTCCTCCCTGACAGCAGACAAGTCTCTGCTCTAATGCAGCATGTAAGGGGCCAGGCAGGGGGAAGAGAGGATTTCCTGCTTCCTTCCTCACATGACTGCCGTTAAAGGGAAGCCTGTTTCTTCTAGTGAGTCAGGCTTGGTCACCCCTCCCTAGGAGACTGCTGGAACTTCGTAGGAGTAGTTGTATTTTCTTTTCCCTCTCTATCCTTCCCGTTTCTTATCTCTTTGTATTCTCAATCCCTCATTCTTTGACTCTTCTCTATTTCTTCAGGAAAGTCTGAGAGAAAAAGCATGTAGTGCAACCTTCTTAGAATGAGAAGCTGAGGACTAAGTGGGGGAGTGGAAATGACAAGAGGGAAATTCCCCTCATAGCAGAGAATGAAGACACAGGATCACAGTCCCCCCACAGATAAGCATATAGCCTACACCAGGGGTGTCAAACTCATTTTACCCCACGGGCCATATGCGGTCTTCATCGAAGTCCGGAGGGCCGCACTTAAAATTGGTTATATTTCCTCGCCGTCAAAAAATAAAAAGTCCTCTATACATCGCTTTTGGAATTTTCGATGCTCCTTGACTGTCTAGTTTCCGTTTTGATGACTGTTTAGCAAGCTGGACAGAGATGTCATTGTCATTTCTACATCATTTCGATTTGGTTTTAGTCATGTACATTGAGATATTTTTTCCCCCGGGGAAAAATTATTTAAAGAAAGGCTTACTCAAACCACCTTGCGGCTCAAATTGATGGGACTCGCGGACCATTTGACAATCCTGATATAGATCCAGGCACAGACTAGACACACACCACAGCTAGACAAGAGTCAGATTCCTGACAGTTCCTGTTTTTTCTGCAAAACCAGCACACATAAATAGACATAATTACACAGGAGTTGACCTAACCTTCAATGAGTGCCTTGTTCTACTATCTGAATGGCTACAGCAGCAGAGTCATTTTCTGTCTGGCCGGAACCCAAACACTCACTGTATCCTCCAGGTCATGTCATGTCTTCATAAAATGACACCCCTAAAAGGCAGTGACTGGCCTTTCCAAGTGAAATCATGTTCTTCTGGGCGTTACAAGGGTAGGATGACCCAAATCTGTCTTGACTTCTGCAGTGTAATGGAATACAATATAGCCTTCAATCTGATTGCTGGGAGATTGGTCTCACACTGGTTGCTAAATCAACAGATTACTCGGTTTTATCTTATTATTCTTGATACAATAAAAGATAAGAACATTGTCTGACAAAACATTTTATGAGCTCTGATGCACTGTGAGATAAGACATTAAGGGCTCTGACAAAGTTGACAGTACTGGAAATGTTCCTTTTTCTAAACTAAAACATGATACTTCATCCAACCCCCTTCACAACCCTCCACTGAAAACATAAGGTACATTAACGGAAAACCAGAATGTCCCAGATGTTAACTGAAAACCTCACTCCAGAATGTCCCAGATGTTAACTGAAAACCTCACTCCAGAATGTACCAGATGTTAACTGAAAAAGGAAGAAAGCTGACCTAGATATTCCTGTCCTCAAACTTTCAGACATTTGAAAACACACACACATGCAAACGCCGCCTCTCCCACTGTACTGGTCTACCAGCCTCTAGGCGCGTGACATTGGGATACCGGGATACAGGACACCCCCCCCAGCTGTGCGCTTAGCGGGCGGAGCTTCTAATGCAATAGAGCTTGCTAGCTTGTAGTCCTAAAAAATAAAAATGAGTTCCTATGGGGGAAATTAATGGGGAAAGAATGGAGTTTAGGGATACCACAACTACATAGATCCTTGTTAACAGGCGTTCCGCTAGCGGAACCCCTCGACAACATTCCGCTGAAAAGGCAGTGTGGGAAATTCCCACGTTTTTTTTGGAAATATGTAACTTTTACACATTAACAAGTCCAATACAGCAAATGAAAGATAAACATCTTGTTAATCTACCCATCGTGTCCGATTTCAAAAATGCTTTACAGCGAAAGCACAACATATGATTATGTTAGATCACCACCAAGTCAAAAAAACACACAGCCATTTTTCCAGCCAAAGATAAGAGTCACAAAAAGCAGAAAGAGATAAAATTAAATCACTAACCTTTGATGATCTTCATCAGATGACACTCATAGGACTTCATGTTACACAATACATATGTTTTGTTCGATAAAGTTCATATTTATATCCAAAAACCTCAGTTTACATTGGCGCCATGTTCAGAAATGCCTCCAAAATATCCGGAGAAATATCAGAGAGCCACGTCAAATAACATAAATACTCATCAAAAACTTTGATACATGTTTTACATAGAATTAAAGCTACCCTTGTTCTTAATGCAACCGCTGTGTCAGATTTCTAAAAACTTTATGGAAAAAGCAAACCATGCAATAATCTGAGACGGCTCTCAGAATTTAAAAAAAAGAATTCCGCCATGTTGGAGTCAACAGAAATCAGAAATTACATTATAAATATTCCCTTACCTTTGATGATCTTCATCAGAATGCACTCCCAGGAATCCTAGTTCCACAATAAATTGTTGTTTTGTTCGATAATGTCCATTATTTATGTCCAAGTAGCTACTTTTGTTAGCGCGTTTAGTACACATATCCAAACGCTCGTGCAGGTCCAGCCGAACGTCGGACGAAAACTTCAAAAAGTTATATTACAGGTCGAAGAAACTTGTCAAACTAAGTATAGAATCAATCTTTAGGATGTTGTTATCATAAATATTCAATAACGTTCCAACCGGAGAATTCCTTTGTAGAGAAGCAATGGAAAGCAGGTCGCTATCATGTGAAATGCGCGTGACCAGGACCTGGCTCTCTGCCAGACCACTGACTCAAACAGCTCCCATCCGGCTTCACATCACAGTAGAAGCCTCATTCAAGGTTCTACAGACTGTTGACATCTAGTGGAAGCCGTAGGAAGTGCAAACAGATTCATATCCTACTGTACATTCAATAGGGACTGAGTTGAAAATCTACCAACCTCAGATATCCCACTTCCTGGTTGGATTGTTCTCAGGTTTTCGCCTGCCATATGAGTTCTGTTATACTCAGAGACATCATTCAAACAGTTTTAGAAACTTCAGAGTGTTTTCTATCCAATAGTAATAATAATATGCATATATTAGCATCTGGGACAGAGTAGGAGGCAGTTCACTCTGGGCACGCTATTCATCCAAAAGTGAAAATGCTGCCCCCTATCCCAAAAAAGTTAATGCTTGGTGCAGAAAATGCACCATAGCAGAACAAAACACAGTATTTCCGTTAGGCTAAACTCCCAAAAAGAGAGTACGCACTAGGAAGCAAAGCATCCCATCTCATACCACTGAGAAAAAAGATGCTCAAAGAGGGTAGCTATATGATGGTTGAGTGACAGAGCAGGCCTTTAGTGGCTGGAAGTCATGAAGATAGTACACACAGGGCATGGTGCATTGTTAGTTTGTGTCACTTTTGACATTAGGCCTAGATAATGTTACATAACTGGGAGGATAGGAACAGAGAATACAAAGAGAGAACGACAGAAATAACACTGAGGAGCAGAGCAAAGAGGCAATTCCACTGTAACAGAACAACGCTGAGACTCTTCACTTTAAAAGTATGCCAAACAGTCAGTTTGTCTCTGAACCATTGATTGCAAAGTGAAACGAACCATACAACTCTACGCACAAGGACTACTTATAACAATTTCTACAGAAAAATGTACAAAAACAAATTGTCTCGAAATAACAGTGCAGACGTAAAGTTTGGTAACAGAATGACTGTTTTTTGTGACCACAAATTAATATTCAAAGATGTCTGCATGTCCGCTATGACATGACGACTTAAGTTTCAAAAAATCCATTTTAGTTATTGAACTACAGTAATTGAAGTGGATTTATAACCGGTAACAGAATGATGGTAACAGAATGACATCATGGGTCCTTGATCTGTACTATACAAAAATGCATAATTATAAAATGTCATTCTCTTCATGGTGGCGTATCTTGAATAGGTAAACAAAGTTAACAAACTTATATTCTCCTTTGCTTGTTTGGGTATTATTCTACACACTTATTCCAATGAACTCCGGCCCCAAACAAGACCCAATTTGGTTGGTCGAACCGGACCAAACCTGTTCCAATCATAGACGTATATGTTTCACAAGTTTGGAAATCACGCGACATCACAGTAGACCACAGCACAGTAGAGTTCAGTAGAGTTCAGTACAGCACAGTACAGCACAGTACAGTAATAGTTCAGTAGAGTTCAGTACAGCACAGTACAGCACAGTAGAGTTCAGTACAGCACAGTACAGTAATAGTTCAGTAGAGTTCAGCACAGCACAGTAGAGTTCAGTACAGCACAGTACAGTAATAGTTCAGTAGAGTTCAGTACAGCACAGTAGAGTTCAGTACAGCACAGTAGAGTAGAGTTCATACACGCCACAGTACATAGTTATGTAGAGTTTAGTACAGCACAGTAGAGTAATCGTTCAGTAAGTTAGTACAGCACAGCCACAGTAATAGTTCAGTAGAGTTCAGTACAGCACAGTAACAGTAATAGTTTCAGTAGAGTTCAGTACAGCACAGTACAGTATAGTTCAGTAGAGTTCAAGTACAGCAAGTACAGGTAATAGTTCAGTAGAGTTCAGTACAGCACAGTACAGTAATATTCAGTAGAGTTCAGTACAGGCACAGTAATAGTTCAGTAGAGTTCAAGTAAGTACAGTAATAGTTCAGTAAGAGTTTCAGTACAGCACAGTACAGTAATAATTCAGTAGAGTTCAGTACAGCACAGTATAGTTCAGTACAGTACAGTAATAGTTCAGTAGAGTTAGTACAGCACAGTAGATTCAGACAGCAAGTAAGTTACAGTACGAGTTCAGTACAGCACAGTAGAGTTCAGCAGCACAGTAATAGTTCAAGTAGAGTTCAGTACAGCCAGTACAGTAATAGTTCAGTAGTTCAGTACACAGCTAATAGTTCAGTAGAGTTTAGTACAGCACAGTACAGTTCACAGTACAGCACAGAAATCACAGTAATAGTTCGTTCAGTACAGCGCAGTAAGTAGTTAGCAGAGTTCAGTCAGCACAGTAGAGTTCAGTACAGCACAGCACAGTAAAGTTCAGTAGAGTTCAGTACAGCGACAGTAGAGTAATGTTCAGTAGAGTTCAGTACAGCACAGTACAGTAATAGTTCAGTACAGCACAGTAGAGTTCAGTACAGCACAGCACAGTAATAGTTCAGTAGAGTTCCAGTCACAGCACAGTACAGTAGTTCAGTAGAGTTCAGTACAGCACAGTCAGAGTTCAGTACAGCACAGTACAGTAATAGTTCAGTAGAGTTCAGTACAGCACAGTAGAGTTCAGTACAGCACAGCACAGTAATAGTTCAGCAGAGTTCAGTACAGCACAGTAGAGTTCAGTACAGCACAGCACAGTAATAGTTCAGTAGAGTTTCAGTACAGTAGAGTTCAGTACAGCACAGTAGAATTCAGTAGAGCACAGTACAGTAATAGTTCAGTAGAGTTCAGTACAGCACAGTACAGTAATATTTCAGTAGAGTTCAGTACAGCACAGTAGAGTTAAGTACAGCACAGTCGAGTTCAGTACAGCATAGTAAGTAATGTTCAGTAGAGTTCAGTACAGCACAGTACAGTAATAGTTTCATTAGAGTTCAGTACAGTAAAAGTTCAGTAGAGTTCAGTACAGCAACAGTAATAGTTCAGTAGAGTTCAGTACAGCACAGTACAGTAATAGTTCAGTACAGCACAGTAATAGTTCAGCAGAGTTCAGTACAGCACAGTAGAGTTCAGTACAGCACAGTAAAGTTCAGTACAGCACAGTACAGTAATAGTTCAGTAGAGTTCAGTACAGCACAGTACAGTAATAGTTCAGTAGAGTTCAGTACAGCACAGTACAGTATAGTTCAGTAGTTCAGTACAGCACAGTAAGTTCAGTACAGCACAGTAATAGTTCAGTATGTTCAGTACAGCACAGCACAGTAATAGTTCAGTAGAGTTCAGTACATACAACACAGCACAGTATAGTTCAGTAGAGTTCAGTAAAAGCACAGTAGAGTTCAGTACAGCACAGTAATAGTTCAGTAAGTTCAGTACAGCACAGTAGAGTTAGTACAGCACAGTAGAGTAGAGTTCAGTACAGCACAGTAAAGTTCAGTAGAGTTAGTACAGCACAGTAGAGTAAATAGTTCAGTAGAGTTCAGTAACAGCACAGTAGAGTTCAGTACAGCACAGCACAGTAATAGTTTCCAGTAGAGTTCAGTACAGCACAGTACAGTAATAGTTCAGTAGAGTTCAGTACAGCACAGTACAGTAATAGTTCAGTAGTCTAGTACAGCACAGTACACGTAATAGTTCAGTAAGTTCAGTACAGCACAGTACAGTAAGTTTCAGTAGAGTTCAGTACAAGTACAGTAATATTCAGTAGAGTTCAGTACGCACAGTAACTAGTAATACATTCAGTAGAGTTCAGTACAGCACAGTAATAGTTTCAGTAGTAGTAACAAAGTAAACAGTAATAGTTCAGTAGAGTTTTAGTACAGCACAGTATAATGTTCAGTACAGTAGAGTTCAGCACCAGACAGTAATAGTTCAGTAGAGTCAGTACAGCACAGTACAGTAATAGTTCAGTAGAGTTCAGTACAGCACAGTACAGTAATAGTTAAGTACAGTTCAGTACAGTAATAGTTCAGTAGAGTTCAGTACAGCACAGTAGAGTTCAGTAACAGCACAGCACAGTAATAGTTCAGTAGAGTTCAGTACAGCACAGTCAATAGTTCAGTAGAGTTCAGTCAAGCACAGTAGAGTTCAGTACAGCACAGTAACAGTAATAGTTCAGTAGAGTACAGTACAGCACAGTAGAGTTCAGTACAGCACAGCACAGTAAAGTTCCAGAGTTCAGTAACAGCACAGGTAGTTCAGTACGACAGCACAGTAATAGTTCAGTAGAGTTCAGTACAGCACAGTAGTCAGTAACTCACAGTAGAATTCAGTAGAGCACAGTACAGTAATAGTTCAGTAGAGTTCAGTACAGCACAGTACAGTAATAGTTCAGTAGAGTTAGTACAGCACAGTAAGAGTTCAGTACAAGTATTCCACAGTAGAGTTCAGTATACATAGTACAGTAATATTCAGTAGAGTTCAGTACAGCACGAGCGTACAGTAATAGTTCAGTAGAGTTCAGTCACAGCACAGTAGAAGATTCTAGTACAGCACAGCACAGTAATAAGTTCAGTAGAGTTCAGTACAGCACAGTAGTAGTCGTATCAGCTCAGAGATCAGTACAGCACGACATAAGCTCAGTGGTTAAGAAGAAAACAGTAGCCATTCAGTAGTAGAGTTCAGTACAGCACAGTACAGTAATGTTCAGTAGAGTTCAAGTACAGCACAGTAGAGTTCAGTACAGCACAGCAGTAATAGTTCAGCAGAGTTCAGTACAGCCACAGTAAGAAGTTCAGTACGCACAGCACAGTAATATCAGTAGAGTTCAGTACAGTAGAGTTCAGTACAGCACAGTAGAGATTCAGTAGAGCACAGTACAGTAATAGTTCAGTAGAGTTCAGTACAGCACAGTACAGTAAATGTTCAGTAGAGTTCAGTACAGCACAGTAGAAGTTCAGTAACAGCACAGTAGAGTTCAGTACAGCAAGTACAGTATAGTCAGTAGAGTTCAGTACAGCACAGTACAGTAATAGTTCAGAGGTTCAGTACAGATAATAGTCAGTAGATTCAGTACAGCACAGTAATAGTTCAGTAAGACGTTCAGTAAGCACAGTAAGTACAGTAACGTTAAGTACAGCACAGTACAGTAATAGTTCAGCCAGAGTACAGTACAAGCACGTAGAGTTCAGTACAGCACAGTAAGTTCAGTACAGCACAGTACAGTAATAGTTCAGTAGAGTTCAGTACAGCACAGACAGTAATAGTTAGTAGAGTTCAGTACAGCACAGTACAGTAATAGTTCAGTAGAGTTCAGTACAGCACAGTACAGTTCAGCAGCACGTAATAGTTCAGTACTGGTCAGTACGCCAGCACAGTAATAGTTCAGTAGAGTTCAGTACAAGTAACAACACAGCCAGTATAGTTCAGTAGAGTTCAGTATAACAGCACAAGTCAAGAGTTCAGTACAGCACAGTAATAGTTCAGTAGAGTTCAGTACAGCACAGTAGAGTTCAGTACAGCACAGTAGAGTAGAGTTCAGTACAGCACAGTAATAGTTCAGTAGAGTTTAGTACAGCACAGAAGTAATCGTTCAGTAGAGTTCAGTACAGCCACAGTAGAGTTCAGTACAGCACAGCACAGTAATAGTTCAGTAGAGTTCAGTACAGCACAGTACAGTAATAGTTCAGTAGAGTTCAGTACAGCACAGTACAGTAATAGTTCAGTAGAGTTCAGTACAGCACAGTACAGTAATAGTTAGTACAGTTCAGTACAGCACAGTAATAGTTCGTAGAGTTCAGTAACAGTACAGTAATAGTTCAGTAGAGTTCAGTACAGCACAGTACAGTAATATTCAGTAGAGTTTCAGTACAGCACAGTAATAGTTCAGTACAGTACAGTAATAGTTCAGTAGAGTTTAGTACAGCACAGTAAAGTTCAGTACAGTAGAGTTCAGCACAGTACATAGTTCAGTAGAGTTCAGTACAGCACAGTACAGTAATAGTTCAGTAGAGTTCAGTACACGCACAGTACAGTAATAGTTCAGTACAGTTCAGTACAGTAATAGTTCAGTTCAGTACAGTAATAGTTCAGTAGAGTTCAGTACAGCACAGTAGAGTTCAGTACAGCACAGTACAGTAATCAGTTCAGTTCAGTACAGTAAATAGTTCAGTAGAGTTCAGTACAGCACAGTAGAGTTCAGTACAGCACAGTAATAGTTCAGTAGAGTTCAGTACAGCAGTCAGTAATAGTATCAGTAGAGTTCAGACAGCACAGTACAGTAAGTCTAGTAGTAGTCAGTTACAGACAGTAAGTTCAGATACAGCACAGCACAGTAATGTTCAGTAGAGTTCAGTACCAGCACAGTAATAGTTCAAGGTAGAGTTCAGTTACAGCACAGTATGAGTTCGTACAGCCTACAGTACAGTATAGTTAGTTCAGTAGAGTTCAGTACAGCCACAGTAGAGTTCAGTACAGCACAGCACAGTAATAGTTCAGTAGAGTCTCAGCTACAGCACAGTAGAGTTCAGTACAGCACAGTAGAATTCAGTAGTAGAGACAGTACAGTAATAGTTCAGTAGAGTTCAGTACAGCACAGTACAGTAATAGTTCAGTAGAGTTCAGTACAGCACAGTAGAGTTCAGTACAGCACAGTAGAGTTCAGTACAGCATAGTACAGTAATAGTTCAGTAGAGTTCAGTACAGCACAGTACAGTAATAGTTCAGTAGAGTTCAGTACAGTAATAGTTCAGTTAGGTTCAGTACAGCACAGTAATAGTTCAGTAGAGTTCAGTACAGCACAGTACAGAAGTTAGTACAGCACAGTACAGTAAAGTTCACAGCTAGAGTTAATCAGCAACAGTAAGTTCAGTACACGCACAGTAAGTTCAGTACAGCACAGTACAGTAATAGTTCAGTAGAGTTCAGTACAGCACAGTACAGTAATAGTTCAGTAGAGTTCAGTACAGCACAGTACAGTAATAGTTCAGTAGAGTTCAGTACAGCACAGTACAGTTCAGTACAGCACAGTAATAGTTCAGTTCCTGTCATACAGCACAGCACAGTAATAGTTCAGTAGAGTTCAGTACAGTACAACACAGCACAGTAAAGCACAGTAGAGTTCAGTACAGCACAGTAATAGTTCAGTAGAGCACAGTACAGCACAGTATAGTTCAGTAAAGTTCAGTACAGTTCACTAAATTGGACTGTACTCTATTGTTCTCTACTGTACTAAACTCTATAGTAATGTACTGTATGGTACTGACCTATACTCTACTTTTCTTTACTGTACTGTGCTTTCCAAACTTGTGAAACAAATGCCCATGATTGGTTCAGATTTGAACTGACCAAGTTTCAACTACTTTTCAACGTCCATGGATGTCACGTGTAGGTCGGTGCTCAGTGGGTAAGAGGGCTGGTTTCAGTAAATGGAAAGAGGGGGCTCATGGGTGGTTGTCAGTAAGAGCTGGGAGGTGACATTAACTGGAGAGAGAAGAGAGAGAGGGAGGGGTTGTCCAGACTGTTTTCACACTCTTGCTTTTCCCAGAAAGAGAAAGAAAACATACATGAGCTGGCCCTGCCACCATAATGACCTCTGGAGATATAAACAGATCTGTCCTTAGAGATGACCAGAGAAAAACTGTGCTGCAGAACAGCACCATTTGTTTACCAACCTTGGTCCAGGACGACTAATTTGGATGCTGATTTTTATTCAAGCCAGTCATCTAGTGTAAGCTGATTGAATGAGTTCAACTTTAGACAGTAGACATGGGTATGATGAAATACAGAGTGGGGAAAAATCTAACAAGAACTTGTTCAATCTTCTTTCTCATGTGAAACAAATAATTAGAAATTGAAACAAATGAAAAAACAACCAAATCTTGTTAGCTCCGGTCTGATATCTCTCAACATTCACCCCAGCATGATGCTCCGTATCTCTATGAGAGCCCATCCCTGAGAGGGTTCTCAAAACATTCCGTCCACGCATACCCTAAAATCCCACGCTCACTGTCCCAAGGCTACCAAAGAGTCTCTGCTCCTCTTCTCCCTCCCATCTCTGATAATCTAGCCCTCACTTCACCACTCACCAGCCTCTCTGCTTATCAGCACAGCTCTCACAGTATCTGAATATAGCAAAGAGGGAGCCCAGAACCAGTGTCACTTTACACATAACATACACCATGCCACAGCTATTTCTTCAGGGATTTAACCATTCAGCTAAGCCGGCAGGATCATTCCTGAGAGGGGGTGTGAACTCTTCCTCACCTCCACTAGGAGGGCTGAGTGAGGGTGTGTTCCTTGACTCTCCATCTAACCCTCCAACCCACCAGTCCCATTGCAGTCTTTCAGAGCCTCTCCCATGATGGATGGTGTTTAAGGGGCAGCTCAGTCTACTTGGGTGCACTGGTTGGGAACTGATTTAGAGGCTGTGCTGCTGGAAGAGGACAGCCTAGAGCAGTACAAGACCACACACACACACACACACACACACGGGTCCCGTGTGGCTCAGTTGGTAGAGCATGGCGCTTGCAACGCCAGGGTTGTGGGTTCATTCCCCACGGGGGGACCAGGATGAATATGTATGAACTTTCCAATTTGTAAGTCGCTCTGGATAAGAGCGTCTGCTAAATGACTTAAAATGTAAATGTAAAAATGTAAAAAAATGTTGGAAGGCAAGACAAACAGGAAACACCTATGTTTATAATTGTCACTCATGTACTGTAAATATTAGGGTTGACCCTGATTAGTCGACTGGTCGATTGTTTGGAGATTAGGCTGTTTGTCGACCGAGATCGTTTTAGTCGAGCAGTAACAAATATATATTTGCGCCCATCTCAGTGAACTAATCCATTGCAGAGGCCTAGACTAAAAGCCAATTTATGCTTGATCTGAAAATGTGGTAGGAGGCGCCATATGGAGGGTGTGATGCAATAGCAGAGCCTCCAGAGGCATGCAGAGGCCAAATCGAGATCTGTACCGCATCACCATGCCTCTCCAAACATTTTAAACAATGCAGAGGGCTCTGTATAGTTCCACAATGACATGATTAGTTGACGGTAGGTGGGGGCGGTACATCCTGTATAAATACAAACTCACTTCCTTGACAACAACTCTGCACTGCTCCGTGAAGCGCAAGAAGTATGAATGCCCTGACTTCTGCTGAGGCCATATCGCCGTAAATGCTGCACGGTCAATGCAGACGTCAGATTGACCATGCACCCAGATGCACAATGCACTTCTCTCTCCAGAATGAACACTCTCCTGCCAATTTTGTGCACATTCATTATTTCATAACATCATTGTGTGAATTGTTTGCCTTTGATTGTTAGTGTCTATCAATTCCCCATTACATATATCACCTGTAGTACATTTACCATTAATTCCTATAATTTCTAATCTACGATGTTTGTTACTTTGGTTACGGTAATGTATTTTAATACATTCAATATTATTATTCCAGTCTTCCTGTTCTCATTCTCTGAGTGGACACATTGTTTTCAGATTCCGCAACCTATGCTACACTTGTGAGAAAAGTTTTGGTTTGTTTCATTCCATTTATGAGTTTTGTAAATGTAGTCATTGTCTTTTGTTTGGAGCGCTTCTGTCAATGTTGAGTAAGGACGCGCACGCATAGAAGTAGGCCTATAGGCTACCTGGCCTGATTATACATAGAAGTAGTCCTATAGGCTACCTGGCCTGATTATACATAGAAGTAGTCCTATAGGCTACCTGGCCTGATTATACATAGAAGTAGGCCTATAGGCTGCCTGGCCTGATTATACATAGAAGTAGGCCTGTGGGCTACCTGGCCTGAGTATACATAGAAGTAGGCCTATAGGCTGCCTGGCCTGCACGCAAATGTAGGAATATAAATGTGCCCATTTGGGGATCTGCTAGTATTTCTGATTGGCTGAACGCACCACCACTAATGGCCTGTGGAGCTTCTCAAAGTAAAGTTTTCTTCACCTCAAACAGCAAGCAAATAAAGTCTGTTTTTACATCCATTGAGAATTACAATAGTTCCTCAATGTATTTGAAAAAGCTTTCCAGCTCTCCCCCTTTTGATAACCACTCAGCGTGAAAGGGAAACATGTAAAGCTCTGATCCAGTGGAAACGTCATAAAATAGGCCTACCTGATTACTTCTTATCAGTGCTTGACTTGTAGGTTCCGGTACTCAAAAAAAGAAACGTCCTTTTTTCAGGACCCTGTCTTTCAAAGATAATTCGTAAAAATTCAAATAACTTCACAGATCATCATTGTAAAGGGTTTAAACACTGTTCCCCATGCTTGTTCAATGAACCATAAACAATTAATGAACATGCACCTGTGGAACGGTCGTTAAGACGCTAACAGCTTACAGACGGTAGGCAATTAAGGTCACGGTTATGAAAACTTAGGACACGAAGAGGCCTTTCTACTGACTCTGAAAAACACCAAAAGAAAGATGCCCAGGGTCCCTGCTCATCTGCGTGAACGTGCCTTAGGCATGCTGCAAGGATTGTTGTATAATAGGACCTACAATAATGAGCTACGCGAGATATATATATTTTTGTCATAATAGAGGACTAGGGAAACAAGAAAAGGGCAGGTTAAATAAAAACATGACAGCCAGACAAGCCAGTGTATGAATAAAATCGATTTGCATATGAATGGAGTGGAAATTAGCTGACTTCGTTATCTGTAAGGTAAGTAACTGTAAAGTGTCAAGCAGATGACCCGTTTTCTTTGCCATTTCTGAAACGTAGCAATGTTTAAGACATGGATTTCATGTTGTAATGTTAACAAGGTACTCACAAGTAGTTTGAAGCAATGTTTTCATTTTATTAGCTAAACAAAACTTGTTTAAACAGCGAAATTGTCACGGAAATCAGCCTTGTTTGCATAGTGATGGTGAAAATGACATAATTTAGGCTGTAATGATCTCCAAAATTCGAATCATCGGACGCTAATAGTTTATCGAATCCCATTGTGATGCAGAGAGAGAGAGACACTTTTTGGACGGGGGACATTATTTGGCATGACAGGCCCAGAATATTTTGTAGCATACAATGTTACAAGTTCGCTAGTGCAGCTTTGGGATGGACCCAACTTAATAGTTGATACAATGTTTCAAGTTCATTGCAGACAGGCCATGTCTACCCAATGTGATTTATAGGATATTTATTTTTATCAGGATATGTTCTACTTGCAGGCTGCAATATTTTTATTTGTTGGCTTTATGTAGGCTACTTTTACATAGTTGGCAATGGCAATAGAAGTTACTTTTTAGGTTTTTCATTTTCATTTAGATTTGGATAGAATTTTGATTAACCACATGACAATGATTTTGAGATACGAAGACGTTATTATAAATGAAACTGTTACACGAAAATGTGCATATGAAAACCATAACTGGCACGCAGATCGGTAGAAATGGTAAGAGAAACTGGCCTGCAACGTGAGAAAGGTTGCCGACTCATCGTGTAGTCTATTACAGGCAACTTCAGGAGAGTAATGGCAGAATCTGCGAAAGCCAGCAGGAGCAGGAGGAGAATATTTCGGTCAGGTTCTCTGGCGCCCTCGAGGCATTTGTCTTATTTCATCAAACCGTAAACTTAAAGCATCAGACAAGCTCAATGCATATAGTTTATTTTATTAAAACACATGGGGTGTGTCTATATGGGAAAATACACAAAAAAAGTTGACCAATCAATTGGTCGTAAGAACAGATGACTATCGGTCGACTAAGATGTTTTTTTAGTCGGGGACAGCCCTCGTAAATATACAAATTCACACTGAGCCACAGACCGGTGTTATAAAGATTCTGACTCTCCACAAAGAGCACTGTCTGATATATGACGCTGACTACAGCTGCCCTGGGCTTGCAGGAATGTTCAGTTTATTCAGTGAGCCGAGTGAGGATCACTAAACTGTGATATCCCACCCCTGTGTGAGTCAGCGCACAAAAGTGAGTGAATGGGTGGGTAAGTGAGCGAGTGAGTGATTGAGTCAAGGGGGGACATTTTTGGTGGCATATCAGCAAAATACCAGCTGACAGAGATTTACCAGCACTCAAATCAATGGGATTAACTGGAACCTCGTTAGGCGCGTTGGCCACAGCCCAGGCCCGAGGTGAGCAGCATGCTTAACAGTACCACAACCATGAAATACAACCCATCATAAACACAGACCATCAGCCTGTAAACCACCCCATTGGGTAGAGAGGGTCCAATGGCCATCCAGTGGGGTGTGGATTAGGTGCAGTAGTTGACTCAGACTGTATGGAAGGGGTGGAAGAGGGGGCCTTGCCGGGCTATCTGGTTACCCCCGGCAACATTCCCACCTGCCATGATGGTAGCCCTTGGAGCTTTGTTCCTGGTTATTCCAAATCCTCTGTTACCTCTGAACTATTCTTAGAAGTAGAGAGCTCTGGAATTTTCCATCTTAACACAGAGAAGATGCAACTTTCTGCTCAGGCCCTAGTTGAAATTGATGGTCAGAGATAAGACACATTACCTTGTCTTGTCAAAGACTCCCTCTAGTGGTTAAAATAGAGAGCTGCACCTGCTTGCTCAGAGTTTTTTTTTTTTTTTTTTACCTTTAACTCGGCAAGTCAAAGTGGAAGAGGCGAACCAAGAGGCTCCACATCTGTCAAATTCAGTCCACACGAGAAGCAAACCAAGTGGGGATTTGGTCAACTATTTCCTTTATTGTCAATTTGCTAAGTGAGACTTATTTGATGAAATAGAAGTTTTGTAATCTTTAGTTTGTTACGAATGTATTGATATAAGTGGACGCACGTGGCATCGGCAGCTTTGAGAAAAAATATTTTATATTGGAGTTTTGTGTCTGTTGTCACTTGCGTATCTACCCTCTCATTGGCTAGAATGTTCACACCTGATCTTGCCTCCTTCCACCTGCCTTTCCACCTTTGCGACAACGACCCCCATTGTAAAGGCGGAGACAAGTCCATCTTGTCATTATATAGAGTATCTCTGGTTCAGCGCAAACCCCTCAGAAAATAATGAATAACATGACAGCCTACACAGGATGGTGTCAAGGCAGGGCAAACTGAATTACAGTTCAAGACGCCACCATAAGTTAGGCTATCTATGATAAGTTATGTGTTGACTGTTTGGAGTGTTTTTTAATGATGTTTGTCCTACCTTATATGCTGTGAAAGACTCTTGTTCCTCACAGTAGTGCTCCAACAGTGGGAGACAGTAAGTTCTAGACAGCTTGGGTAAGAAACTACCACAGGAGGTTGGTGACACCTTAATTGGGGAGAACGGGCTCGTGGTAATGACTGGAGCGGAATGGTATCAAATACAATCAAACACATGGTTTCCATGTGTTGGATGCCATTCCATTCGCTCCGACATGACGCTAGGCATTCAGGCCAAAGAGTTCAATCTTGGTTTCATTAGACGGGAGAATCTTGTTTCCTTTAGGGGCCTTTTGGCAAACTCCAAGCAGGCTGTCATGTGCCTTTTACTGAGGAGTGGTTTCCGTCTGGCCACTCTACCATAAAGGCCTGATTGGTTGAGTGCTGCAGAGATGATTGTCCTTCTGGATGTTTCGGATTCTTGGTCACTTCCCTGACCTAGGCCCTTCTCCCCCGATTGCTCAGTATGGCCGGGCGGCCAGCTCTAGGAAGAGTCTTGGAGGTTCCAAACGTCTTCTGTTTAAGAATGATGGAGGCCACTAGAGAGTGACTAAATCATTCAATATGGTTACTGGGCTATCTGATCATGATCTGACACTTATAGCCAGAAAGCTGTCTAAGAGCAGGTTTAACCTCTCTACTGTTAGAAAGCCGGATCAACTAAGTGAATTAAACTATTTTGAAAATGCAATTAAGGGAATTAACTGGAATGATCTCTTGTCCTATACAGACGTGGAAGCTGATAGTCAGGTTTTTCTATCCACAATCCAGACTACAATAAATGGTTTCCTAAAGAAAATCAAATCCAAACCTGGCCAAAAGAGCACTCTTCCTTGGCTAAATGGAGAAATCTGGAAATTGATGAAAGAATGAGATTATGCTCTAAAAATAGCCCTAAGATCCAAATTAGAGCATGACAGACGTAGGTTTACCATGTTGAGAAATAAGGTGATGAAAGAAATCAGACAGGCAAAGGCAAACTTTTTTATTAACATAATTGGTGAAGCAAAGGGAAATTCTAAATTGATCTGGGAGAATCTAAAAAAGTGAACAGGGAAAGACCATAGTAACACTGCAAAAGACTAGAAATCATGGTGAATAACAATCTAACACAGGATGCAGTCGAAATAGCAATAGCCTTCAATTCCTACTTTATTGACTGTCAGGGTACTGACAGAGAACCCCTCCACTGGTTTCTTGGGCTCAGTGCTAGTAAATGACACTCAACCTGTCTTCATCATAAGGGAGGTTTCTGAGTCAATGGTGAACATGGTGATTAGCTCACTAAAGAACTTTAAAGCCAAAGATGTGTTTGGGCTGGACTCTACCTTTCTTAAAAACTACAAAGAGTCACTCATTGGCCCCATTACTAAGGTCACCAACACATCTATTGGTCTCGGGGTGTTTCCAAGGGTATGGAAGTCGGCCATAATAACGGCCATCTTTAAATCGGGCAACCCTGCTGACGTGAGTAACTACAGGCCCATTAGTATACTACCTATGGTGTCAAAGGTTGTTGGAAAGTGTGTAGCAGAACAACTGATTGCCCACCTCAACAACAGCCCCTTCACATTACACTCCATGCAGTTTGGCTTCAGAGCGAAACACTCCACAGAAACGGCCAACTGCTTTCTTCTGGAAAATGTGAAGTCCAAGATGGACAAAGGGGGGCGTTGTTGGGGCTGTGTTTCTGGACCTAAGGAAGGCTTTTGATACTGTTAACCATGATATTCTCATTTCAAAATTGTCCAAGTTCAACTTTTCCCCCGATGCCTTGAGATGGATGAAATCATACCTTGAAGGCAGAACTCAGTGTGTCAGAGTGAGCAATGAGCTGTYGCCCACTCTTAGCTATGATGTGGGTGTGCCCCAAGGGTCAATACTGGGGCCCCACCTGTTCAGCCTGTACATTAATGATCTGTCTGTACTGGGTCTGAAGTTCAAATGTATGCAGATGATACAGTGATATATGTGCATGCAAAGAGCAAACAAGCTGCACAAAAACTCACTACTGTAATGTTCCAGGTTACAAAGTGGCTCGTGTTTGCATCTCAATGTGAAAAAAACAGTTTGCATGTTCTTCACAGAGGGCAACATATGCTACTGAGCCAGATGTCTATGTGTCAGGGGAGAAGCTCCAGGTGGTATCTGATTTTAAGTACCTTGGCATCATACTTGATTCCAATCTCTCTTCTAAAAAGCATGTGAAAAAGGTCATTCAGATAAACAATTTCGTATAAATCGGAAATTAGCTAGGTTGAATTTGGTTGACTACAGAGATAGCAAAACTGTACTTCAAATCTATGATACTCCCCCACTTAACATACTGCTTGACTAGTTGGGCCCAAGCTTGCTGTACAACATTAAAACCTATTCAGTCTGTCTACAAACAGGCTCTCAAAGGGCTTGATAGGAAGCCCAATAGCCATCATCACTGTTACATCCTCAGAAAGCATGAGCTCCTGAGTTGGGAAAATCTTGTGCAATACACCGACGCATGTCTTGTATTCAAGATCCTAAATGGCCTGGCTCCCCCTCCACTCAGTACTTTTGTTCAACAGAAAACCCAAACATATGGCAGCAGATCCACAAGGTCTGCCATGAGAGGTGACTGTATAGTTCCCTTAAGGAAAAGCACCTTTAGTAAATCCACTTTCTCTGTGAGAGCTTCCCATGTCTGGAATACACTGCCATCAGACACACATAACTGCACCACATATCACACTTTCACAAAATGCATGAAGACATGGCTAAAGATCAATCAGATTTGTGAACATAATCCCTAGCTGTGTATTGCCACTTTCCATGTTGTCTGTTGTCTGTAGCTTGTGAGGTGTGGAAACACTGTTGCTTTTATGAATTGTCTTACTGCTTTTTGTTCTATGTTGCTCTGTCTGTATGCTACGTCTTGCTTGTCATATGTTGCTCTGCGTGTGCTCACTGCTCAATAATTGTTTATATTGTAAATGTTTTTAATAACCTGCCCAGGGACTGCGGTTGAAAATTGGCCGGCTGGCTAAAACCGGCACTTTTACTGAAATGTTGATTAATGTGCACTGTCCCTGTAAAAATAAACTAAACTCAACTATGTTCTTGAACTTCAATGCTGCAGAAATGTTTTGGTACCCTTCCCCAGATCTGTGCCTCAACACAATCCTGTCTCTGAGCTCTACGGACAATTCCTTTGACCTCATGGCTTGATTTTTGCTCTGACATGCACTGTCAACTGTGGGACCTTATATAGACAGGTGTGTGCCTTTCCAAATTATGTCCAATCAAATGAATATACCACAGGTGGAGAAGGGGTCTGAATACTTTCTGAATGCACTCAGGGAAGTTTATGTTTTTTCCATCGTTCAAATAAATTTGTAATTGAAGTTATTAGGTTTATGTTCCATCCGACATCCTGATATTACCAGGCTCTGACCACTAGATAGGGACAGTTCAACCAAATCACATAATAACATATTGGTTTCCTTACCCTGTAAGCAGTTTATGGACAAGGTATGAAAGCAATCCATGCTTTGGTTTTGTTGTCCAGTTTCAAAATATTTTTTTTGCATTTGTGGCACAAATCCAAGGCAAGTCAATGGTACCTATATTAGCATTTTCACAATTCATGTCCAAATCATTATAAAGTACACTATACAGTGGGGAGAACAAGTATTTGATACACTGCCGATTTTGCAGGTTTTCCTACTTACAAAGCATGTAGAGGTCTGTAATTTTTTTATCATAGGTACACTTCAACTGTGAGAGACTGAATCTAAAATAAAAATGCAGAAAATCACATAGATTTTTAAGTAATTAATTTGCATTTTATTGCAAGACATAAGTATTTGATCACCTTCCAACCAGTAAGAATTCCGGCTCTCACAGACCTGTTAGTTTTTCTTTAAGAAGCCCTCCTGTTCTCCACTCATTACCTGTATTAACTGTATTAACTGTATTAACTCGTTACCTGTATAAAAGACACCTGTCCACACACTCAATCAAACAGACTCCAACCTCTCCACAATGGCCAAGACCAGAGAGCTGTGTAAGGACATCAGGGATAAAATTGTAGACCTGCACAAGGCTGGGATGGGCTACAGGACAATAGGCAACAGCTTGGTGAGAAGGCAACAACTGTTGGCGCAATTATTAGAAAATGGAAGAAGTTCAAGATGACGGTCAATCATCCTCTGTCTGGGGCTCCATGCAAGATCTCACCTCGTGGGCATCAATGATCATGAGGAAGGGGAGGGATCAGCCCAGAACTACACGGCAAGACCTGGTCAATGACCTGAAGAGAGCTGGGACCACAGTCTCAAAGAAAACCATTAGTAACACACTACGCCGTCATGGATTAAAATACTGCAGCGCACGCAAGGTCCCCCTGCTCAAGCCAGGGCATGTCCAGGCCCGTCTGAAGTTTGCCAATGACATCTGGATGATCCAGAGGAAGAATGGGAAAGGTCATGTGGTCTGAGACAGAAATTGAGCTTTTTGGTCTAAACTCCACTCGACGTGTTTGGAGGAAGAAGAAGGATGAGTACAACCCCAAGAACACCATCCCAACCGTGAAGCATGGAGGTGGAAACATCATTCTTTGGGGATGCTTTTCTGCAAAGGGGACAGGACGACTGCACCGTATTGAGGGGAGGATGGATGGGGCCATGTATCGCGAGATCTTGGCCAACAACCTCCTTCCCTCAGTAAGAGCATTGAAGATGGGTCGTGGCTGGGTCTTCCAGCATGACAACGACCCGAAACACACAGCCAGGGCAACTAAGGAGTGGCTCCGTAAGAAGCATCTCAAGGTCCTGGAGTGGCCTAGCCAGTCTCCAGACCTGAACCCAATAGAAAATCTTTGGAGGGCGCTGAAAGTCCGTATTGCCCAGCGACAGCCCCGAAACCTGAAGGATCTGGAGAAGGTCTGTATGGAGGAGTGGGACAAAATCCCTGCGCAGTGTGTGCAAACCTGGTCAAGAACTCCAGGAAACGTATGATCTCTGTAATTGCAAACAAAGGTTTCTGTACCAAATATTAAGTTCTGTTTTTCTGATGTATCAAATACTTATGTCATGCAATAAAATGCAAATTAATTACTTAAACATCATACAATGTGATTTCTGGATTTTTGATTTTAGATTCCGTCCTCACAGTTGAAGTGTACCTATGATAAATATTACAGACCTCTACATGCTTTGTAAGTAGGAAAACCTGCAAAATCGGCAGTGTATCAAATACTTGTTCTCCCCACTGTATATAGAAAAGTATGTGGACACCCCTTCAGCTATTTCAGCCATACCCGTTGCTGACAGGTGTATAAAATCAAGCGCACAGCTTGCCATGCAATCTCCATAGACATACATTGGCAGTAGAATGGCCTTACTGAAGAGCTCAGTTACTTTCAACATGGCACCGTCATAGGATGCCACCTTTCCAACTAGTCAGTTTGTCACATTTCTGCCCTGCTAGAGCTGCCCCGGTCAACTGTAAGTGCTGTTATTGTGAAGTGGAAACGTCTAGGAGCAACAATGGCTCAGCCCTGAAGTGGTAGGCCACACAAGCTAACAGAACAGAACCGCAGAGTGCTGAAGTGCATCGCACATAAAAATTGCCTATCCTCAGTTTCAACACTCACTAACGAGTTCCAAACTGCCTCTGGAAGCAACATCAGCACAAGAACTGTTCATCGGCAGCTTCACGAAATGGGTTTCCATGGGCGAGCAGCCGCACACAAGCCTAAGATCACCATGCGCAATGTTAAGCGTCGGCTGGAGGGGTATAAAGCTCGCCGCCATTGGACTCTGGAGCAGTGGAAACGCGTTCTCTGGGGTGATGTATAACACTTCACCATCTGGCAGTCCGATGGACGAATCTTGGTTTGGCGGATGCCAGAAGAACGCTACCTGCTCGAATGTATAGTGGCAACTGTAAAGTTTGGTGGAGAAGCAATAATGGTTCGGGCTGGGCCCTTTAGTTCCAGTGAAAATAAATCCTAACGCTACAGCATTCAATTACATTCTAGACAATTCTGTGCCTCCAACTTTGTGGCAACAGTTTGGGGAAGGCCCTCCCTGTTTCAGCATGACAATGCCCCCGTGCACAAAGCGAGGTCCATACAGAAATGGTTGTCGAGATCGGTGTGGAAGAGCTTGACTGGCCTTCATAGAGCCCTGACCTCAAAACTGTCGAACACCTTTAGGATGAATTGGAATGCCGACTGCGAGCCATGCCTACTCGCCCAACATCAGTGCCCGACCTCACTAATGCTTTTGTGGCTGAATGGTAGCAAGTCCCCGCAGAAATGTTCCAACATCTAGTGGAAAACCTTCCCAGAAGAGTGGAGGCTATTATAGCAGCAAAGGAGTGACCAACTTCATATTAATGGCCATGATTTTGGAATGAGATGTTCGACGAACAGGTGTCCACATACACTACATGACCAGAAGTATCTAAAAACCTATTGTGTAACTCAATGATGTTACTTATAGATGATTTGGATATGAAGAGGAAAAATGCTAATATACAGTGAGCTCCAAATGTATTGGGACAGTGACATTTTCTGTTGGTTTGGCTCCGTATTCCTGAACTTTATGTTCAAGTGCAGACTGTCAGCTTTAATTTTGGGCTATTTTCACCAATATCGGGTGAACCGTTTAGAAATTGCAGCACTTTTTGTACATACTCCCCCCCCCATTTTAGGGGACCAAAAATATTGGGACAAATTCACTTATATGCGTATTGAAGTAGTCGAAAGTTTAGTATTTGGTCCCATATTCCTAGCACACAATTATGGCAGCTCCCCACACCTCTCTGATTCAGAGGGTTAAATGCGGAAGACACATTTCAGTTGAATGCATTCACAAATGACTAGGTATCCCCTTTCCCTTTCCAATGATTACATCAAGCTTGTGACTATAAACTTGTTGGATGAATTTGCTGTTTGTTTGGGTTGTTTTTCAGATTATTTTGTGCCCAACATAAATAAATGGTAAATAATGTATTGTGTCATTTGAGTCACTTTTATGGTAAATAAATAGTCAATAATGGTGAGTGAGAACGTTACACACAAATATCCCCCACCAAAATGCTAACCACCCTAGTTATTGTAATGGTGAGAGGTTAGCATGTTTTGGGGGTATGATATTTGTGCATCTACCTTTTCTCACTCATTATTTACAATTAATTCCGGAATTATCCATAATCATGGTAGCATCCACATTCATTTAGAAGTGATAAGAAACATATTGTATTCTTATTTACAATAAAAGTGACTCCAAAATGACACGATCCTCTAGCATCTTACATAAATTACATCATGGGTGATTCCACGCCAGGATAGCTCGGAAATATTTTTGGTATGAGATTGTTCTGGCAATTCTCACATATACTGAACAAAAATATAAACACAACAAAGTGTTGGTCCCATGTTTCATGAGCTGAAATAAAAGATCACAGAAATGTTCAGTATACACAAAAAGCTTCTCTCAAAAAGTGTGCACAAATTTGTTTACATCCCTGTTAGTGAGCATTTCTCCTTTGCCAAGATAATCCATCCACCTGACAGGTGTGGCATATCAAGAAGCTGATTGAACAGCATGATCATTACACAGCTGCACCGTATGCTGGGGGCAATAAAAGGCCACTCTAAAATGTGCAGTTTTGACAACACAATGCCACAGATATCTCAAGTTTTGAGCGTGCAACTGGCATGCTGACTGCAGGAATTTCCACCAGAGCTCTTGCCAGAGCATTGAATGTTCATTTTTCAACCATAAGCCACCTCCAACGTTGTTTTAGAGAATTTGGCAGTACGTCCAGCTGGCCTCAACTGGAGATCACGTGTAACCACGCCAGCCCAGGACCTCCACATCCGGCTTCTTCACCTGCGGGATCGTCTGAGACCAACTGCCCGTACAGCTGATGAAACTGCGGGTTTGCACAACCGAATAACCACCTTTACACCACACACAGAGACGAGTACAAAGCTCTCCCTTAACCTCCATTTGGCAAATCTGACCATAATTATATCCTCCTGATTCCTGCCTACAAGCACAAAGTAAAGCAGGAAGTACCAGTGACTCGCTCAATACGGAAGTGATCAGATGAAGCGGATGCTACAGGACTGTTTTGATGGCAAAGACTGGAATATGTTCCAGGATTCATCCAATGGCACTGAATAGTACACCACCTCAGTCGCCAGCTTCATCAATAAGCAAATTTTTTTGTCCATTAAAATATCAAATTGATCAGAAATACAGCGCAGACATTGTTAATGTTGTAAATGACTATTGTAGCTGGAAACGGCTGATTTTGAATGGAATTTCTACAGTTGAAGCCAAATACATTTAAACTCAGTTTTCACAATTCCTGACATTTAATCCTAGTAAACATTCCCTGTCTTAGGTCAGTTAGGATCACCACTTTATTTTAAGAATGTGAAATGTCAAAATAGAGTGATTTATTTCAGCTTTTATTTCTCATCACATTCCCAGTGGGTCAGAAGTTTACATGCACTCAATTAGTATTTGGTAGCATTGCCTTTAAATTGTTAAACTTGGGTCACATATTTCGGATAGCCTTCCACAAGCTTCCCACAATAAGTTTGGTGAATTTTGGCCCATTCCTCCTGACAGAGCTGGTGTAACTGAGTCAGGATTGTAGGCCTCCTTGCTCGCACACGTTTTCAGTTCTGCCCACAGATTTTCTATGGGATTAAGGTCAGGGCTTTGTGATGGCCATTCCAATTAGAGGTCGACCGATTAGGGCTGATTTCAAGTTTTCATAACAATCGGAAATCAGTAATTTTGGACGCCGATTTAAAAGAAATATATATATTTTTTTTTTTACACCTTTATTTAACTAGACAAGTCAGTTAAAGAACACATTCTTATTTTCAATGACGGCCTAGGAACGGTGGGTTAACTGCCTTGTTCAGGGGCAGAACGACAGATTTTTACCTTGTCAGCTCAGGGATTCAATCTTGCAACCTTACGGTTAACTAGTCCAACGCTCTAACCACCTGCCTCAAGAGGAGCCCGCCTGTTACGTGCATGCAGTAAGAAGCCAAGGTAAGTTGCTAGCTAGCATTAAACTTATCTTATAAAAAACAATAAATCAAACATAATCACTAGTTAACTACACATGGTTGATGATATTACTAGTTTATCTAGCGTGTCCCGCGTTGCATATAATCGGTGCAGTGCGCATTCGCGAAAAAGGACTGTCGTTGCTCCAACGTGAACCTAACCATAAACATCAATGCCTTTCTTAAAATCAATACACAGAAGTATATATTTTTAAACCTGCATTTTTAGCAACAAAAAAAATCCAGGTTAGCAGTCAACATTAACCAGGTAAATTGTGTTCACTTCTCTTGCGTTCATTGCACGCAGAGTCCGGGTATATGCAACAGTTTGGGCCGCCTGGCTCATTGCGAACTAATTTGCCAGAATTTTACATAATTAGGACATAACATTGAAGGTGTGCAATGTAACAGGAATATTTAGACTTATGGATGCCACCTGTTAGATAAAATACGGAACGTGGCCGTATTTCACTGAAGAATAAACGTTTTGTTTTTGAGATGATAGTTTCCGATTCGACCATGATTAATGACCTAAGGCTCGTATTTCTGTGGTGTTATTATTTTATAATTAAGTCTATGATTTGATAGAGCATAGGCACCAGCAGGCTCGTAAGCATTCATTCAAACAGCACTTTCGTGCGTTTTTCGTGCTTCAAGGCATTGCGCTGTTTATGACTTCAAGCCTATCAACTCCCGAGATTAGGCTGGGTGTAACCGATGTGAAATGCTAGCTAGTTAGAGGGTGCGCGCTAATAGCGTTTCAAACGTCACTCGCTCTGAGACTTAGGAGTAGTTGTTCCCCTTGCTCTGCATGGGGTAACGCTTGCTTCGAGTGTGGCTGTTGTCGATGTGTTTCCTGGTTCGAGCCAGGTAGCGGCGAGGAGAGTGATGGAAGCTATAATGTTTACACTGGCAATACTAAAGTGCCTATAAGAACATCCAATAGTCAAGTATATGAAATACAATCGTATAGAGAGATATAGTCCTATAATTCCTATATAACTACAACCTAAAACTTCTTACCTGGGAATATTGAGACTCATGTTAAAAGGAACCACCAGCTTTCATACTGTATGTCTCATGTTCTGAGCAAGAACTTAAATGTTAGCTTTCTTACATGGCACATATGCCACTTTTACTTTCTCTCCCAACACTTTGTTTTTGCATTATTTAAACCAAATTGAACATGTTTCATTATTTATTTGAGGCTAAATTGATTTTATTGATGTATTATATAAGTTAAAATAAGTGTTCATTCAGTATTGTTGTATTGTCTGATTATTACAAATAAATAAATAAAAAAACCGGCGATTTAATCGGTATCGCTTGTTTTGGTCATCCAATATCGGTATCGGTGTTTGAAAAATCATTAAATCGTCGACCTCTAATTCCAATACCTGACTTGTTTGTCCTTAAGCCATTTGCACAACTTTGGAAGTAGGCTTGGGGTCATTGTCCTTTTTGAAGAACCCATTTGCGACCAAGCTTGAACTTCCTGACTGATGTCTTGAGATGCTTGCTTCAATATATCCACCTAATTTTCCCTTCTTCCTTTGGATGCCATCTATATTGTGAAGTGCACCAGTTCCTCCTGTAGCAAGCACCCCCACAACATGATGCTGCCACCCGGTGTTCACGGTTGGGGATGATTTCTTCGCTTGCAAGCTCCCCCTTTTTCCTCCAAACATATCGATGTCATTATAGCCAAACAGTTCTATTTTTGTTTTCATCAGACCAGAGGACATTTCTCCAAAAGGTATGATATTGTGTCCATGGTGCAGTTGCAAACCATAATCTGGCTTTTTATGGCGTTTTGAAGCAGTGCTTCTTCCTTGCTGAGCGGCCATTCAGGTTATGTCGATTATAGGACTCGTTTTACTGTGGATTATAGATACTTTGTACTTGTTTCCTCCAGCATCTTTACAAGGTCCTTTCTGTTGTTCTGGGATTGATTTGCACTTTTCGCACCAAAGTACGTTCATCTCTGGAGACAGAACGGGTCTCCTTCCTGAGTAGTATGATGGCTGCGTGGTCCATGGTGTTAATACTTGGCGTACTATTGTTTGTACAGATGAATATGGTACCTTCAGGAGTTTGGAAATTGCTCCCAAGATGAACCAGACTTGTGGAGGTCTACAATTTATTTTCTGAGGTCTTAGCTGATTTCTTTTGTCTTTCCATTATGTCAAGCAAAGAGGCACTGAGTTTGAAGGTAGGCCTTGAAATACATCCACAGGTACACCTCCAATTGACTCAAAGGATGTCAATTCGCCTATCAGAAGCTTCTAAAGCCATGACATCATTTTCTGGAATTTTCCAAGCTGTTTAAAGGCACAGTCAACTTAGTGTATGTAAACTTCTGACACACTGGAATTGTGATACAGTAAATTGTAAGTAAAATAATCTGTCTGAAAACAATTGTTGGAAAAATTACTTGTGTCATGTACAAAGTAGATGTCCTAACCGACTTGCCAAAACTACAGTTTGTTAACAAGAAATTTGTGGAGTGGTTGAAAAACAAGTTTTAATGACTCCAATGTAAGTAAACTTCCGGCTTCAACTGTATGTAGCCAATGATACAAGGTTCATGAAATCAATAACTTGCTATCATCAGAAATCATTCATATATCTCTGAAACTCACTTAGATAATCCCGTTGATGACACGGTGGTAGCAATATATGGTTATAATATCTACCGAAGAAACATTGCGGTTTATACTCATGTCATATTAGTCATATTCCTGTAATTCCTGTAAAGCTTAGAGAGGATCTCGTGTCAAATGCTGTTGAAGTAACATGGCTACAGGTTCACCTGCCTCATCTAAACCCTATTCTTGTAGGAAGTTGCTATAGACCACCAAGTGCTAACAGTCAGTATCTGGATAATGTGTGTGAAATCCTTGATAATGTGTGTGATATCAACAGAGAGGTATACCTTCTGAATGACCTAAATATTGACTGGCTTCATCAAGCTGTCCACTCAATAAAAAGCTTCAAACTGTTACCAGTGCCTGCAAACTGGTTCAGGTTATCAGTCAACCTACCTGGGTATTTACAAACAGAACAGGAACCAAATCATCCACTTGTATTAACCATATCCATACGAATTCTGCAGAAATCTGCTCCAAAACAATATCCATACCCACTGGATAGCCCTATCTAAGAAAAGAAAACCAAAGTTCCAAAGACTGGTCCTAAAATAGTGTATAAGCGATCATACAAGAGGTTTTGCAATGATACGTATGTTGAAGATGTGAAAAATATTTGTTGGTCTGATGTGTGTAATGAGGAACATCCTGCCGCTGCATTTATGAAATTGCTTCTTCCGGATACTGACAGGCAAGCGCCCATAAAGAAACTGACTGTTAAAACGACCAAATCCCCATAGATAGACGATGAACGACAACCTGGATGGTAAATTACTGAGGTTGGTAGCAGAATAAATTTAGACTTCTATTTGCCACATCTTCAATCTAAGCCTAAAAGACAGTGTGCCCTCAGGCCTAGAGGGAAGCAAAGGTAATTCCGCTGCCCAAAAATAGCAAAGCACCCTTTAATGGTTTAAACAGCAAACCAATCAGCCTGTTACCGGTGCTTAGCAAACTTCTGGAAAGAATCGTATTCGACCAAATGCAATGTTATTATATAGAATGACTGATGAAGATTGTGGGAGCTGTTTTGTTGGACTCCAGTGCTAGCTTTGATCATAACATATTGATAAATACTTAGGTGTTATGGATTAACATCCTCTGCCGTACAATGGATGGACAGTTACCTATCCAATAGAACAGAGGGTTTTCTTTAATGGAACCCTCTCTAATACAAATTTGGTTGAGTGTGATGTACCGCAGGGCAGCCAGCTTGGACCATTATTGTTTTATGTGTTTACTAATAACCTTCCATTGACCTTGAATAAAGCCTGTGTGTCCATGTACGCTGACGACTCAACAGTATACACGTCGGCTCCTACAGTAAAATAAATAACTGACACCCTTAACATTGCACTCCAGTGATTTTTAGAATGGGTAACTAGCAATAGGCTGGTGCTAAATATCTCAAAAAGAAAAGCATCATTTTGAATAATGTGCCTATTGAGCAAGTTGAAGAGACTAAATTGCTGGGTGTCACCCTAGATAGCCTGCTATCATGGTCAAAACATATAGACTCAATGGTTACTAAAATGGGAAGAGGTCTGTCCATGATAAGGCGTTGCTCTACTTTCTTGATATCTCAATCAACCAGACAGGTCCTACTTTTGTTGCACCTGGAATATTGTCCAGTTGTGTGGTCAAGTCAGGTGCGGCAAAGGAGGACATAAGCAATTTGCAGTTGTTCCAAAACAGAGCTGCACGTATTGAGCTTTGATGTACACAAAAAGCAAGTGTCAATGACATGCATGTCAATCTCTCCTGGCTCAAAGTTGAGGAGAGATTAAGTGCATCACTGTTGGTCTTTGTGCAAGGTGTTGAAGGTACCGAACTGACTGTTCAAGCAGTTGGCATACAGTTCAGACACTCATCGGTATCACACAAGACATGCAACCAGAGGTCTCTTCACAGTCCCCAGGTCCAGAACAGAGGCGGGGAAACACACAGTATTAAAAGGAACTGTCTGCCACCCCAGGAAACTCAGCTAGAAATAAAACCATATAAAAATAAAAGAACACCTTACGGCATGACTGGTACAGCGAAGAGACACAGACATTTTTACACATTTTGTATTGTATTTTGCATTGTATTATGTATGTGATTGGGATACGACTGTGCTATTTGGTTGTCCCGCCTGGCTATCATAAGATGAATGCACTAGCTGTGGGTCGCTCTGGATAGGAACTTCTGCTGAATGGCTAAAATGTAATGTAAATGTAGTGCTATGTATGTATATTTATATTATGTATTTTATTTGTTGTGTTTCCTGTTTGGACCCCATGGTGAGGGCTGTGATGATAGGAGATAAAGGGCCCCTATCACTGTGCCCTGTCCAAGCCCACTGGGGGAGATATGGAGGGGCTGGAAGACTTGTCATGCACATGGACACTAGCGATAGTGTCCATATGAGTACATTCTTGAATTTAAAAAAAGGACTGTGTGCAAGGAGGGCCTTTAGGTTCAAACACTGCTTTGAAATTCTCTCCTTCAAAGCCTCTCCCACACTAGAGTCAAGCATCATCAGGAGGCCAACCAAGTCACTACTCCTACACGGAGTTGCTACAGTGCGTATTACTGGGAGATTCAGTACCTTAATGCTAAAGCAATGATAAAAACATCACACTTTTAATCAATCTGTCTGGCGATTCCATCTGCTGCTGTTGGTGAATAACAACCTTGATTAGGCTATTAGAAACAATCAAGCAAGCCACATTCCATGATTACCCATGCATTTACCAAGCATGTATTTTTTCAAATAAACACAGAAGGAAAATCCCTTTTTACAGTACTTTGTACTACATCCTCTTCACAGTCAGTAATACAGTATAAGTCAAAGTGCTTGCAAAACTCCCATTAGAACGTAGGCCTAATAAACAAACTCATCCCCAAAAAATGGAGTATCAGAGAAAGAACATTAAGATATCCACTTCTGTTTTTCTTTAACATTGAGTGCCTTCACACTACTACACTAGCAAATGTGTCAATTCGACTCCAGATGTGCC